>NW_017670780.1:139421-173349 GCF_001879085.1 Nicotiana attenuata | reverse complement strand
CTACCTACCCCTACTATAATACTACCTACACCACAAACACACGATATACAACAAATAACGCCTATACTCTGAGAAGAAAAAGAGGGGAGCCGCAATTCTCAAAAATGAGGACCCCCACCCCCATCGTCTTACATATTCTTCTTCAATTAGGAGACCCAGCTGGAAATAACAGCCACAATTGAGCAGAAACGAAGGACTCCTCACTGCCTGTCATTTTCTTCACAAAACACACACACTCACGCTGAAAACACAAACAGATTTGGAGCCGAGATGTTAGAAACGGTTTGAGGTCGTCGTTCCGGTGCCGATTCGAGTTCTGGTTTGAAGTTCTCCGTTCGATTCATGCGCTGTATCTCGTTAGAAATTTTCGGAGTTGAAGTCGAGTTTTTCGTTGAATCCTTCACGGTTACAGATTTCGACTTCACAGGTTTATCTCTCATATCTCTCTTCGTCATTTAAACTTATTTGAAGTGGAATCGTGTTGTATAGGGGTCGTTGAAAAATGGATTAAATAAGCAGTTGTTTCGAAGATTATGTTTAATTTCCCTCTGATTCGTGTTTATGTTTTGTGTCGATTGCGTGTTCATTGATTCCTCCTGTCGAAATCTCTCAGATGAAAGACGAGCGAATTGTTTGGATCTCTGTCCATGTCTTCGTTGAATCTCTGGTAGCTCGTCCATTTGTGTCGCTACTTGAGTCTGTTTGAGCTCAATTTGTTTTTTTTTTGTCACTAGCATCCCATTTGTCCGTGTACACAATCAGAATTTAAGAAATTTGCTTGTGAGATTTATAAGGAATTTGCTTAAGGGATTTTATTTTAAAGGATTTATATGGAATTTGCTTGTGAGATTTCTGTTGTAAATATGGAGTTTGGTTGAGACTTGTGATGCCGTCGAGTTGAAATTGCCGAGTCGAGTTTTCCATGGCTCGTTACATTTTGAGCTCAAAGCAAATTGTTTTTGTCAGTTATATTGAGGTTCATTTCTTCCTCTCGTTCGCCATTTTTCTTGATGCCATGCTTTTGTCTGATAGCCTCGTTAATCAATCTATGTCCTGTTCAGTTGATCGATTGCTGTGTGTACATGGCTTGATGTAATCCTCTTGGATACATTTTCTCAATTTAAAATGAGTTTTGTTTTCCCTGATTTGTTGCTTTCATTAAGATACAAATGGTTGATGCGGTTATTATTAAAATCTTGGTGACTACAAGTATTTGGCAGAATGTGATATGTTTCATTTGTTAATTAGCTTCGCGTGATATTTATTGTATTTGATCGTTTGTTTTTGTTTAGTTACGGGATATACACCCTTGTACTCTTGTAAAAGAAAGGGCCTTTGAATTTTCCAATTGCTTAATTAACATCTCAACCTTAGAATTCGAGGTGTGCCATTTAGCGAATTTTTCATGGCCCTCGCAAAGTTAATAAGATGCTAGCCACTTTAGGCGCGCTTTTAATAATATTACTTTCCTAAACTCCGGTGTGCATTTCATGCAACCCAAATCCAAATCCCAAAACGTTGAATAAGAGGTGTCGTGGATCCGGGTGCATTTCATGTGATGTGATCCAAAAACACGCTCTTAAATGGCGTTCACTTTCATAAAAACCAATTAAAAGCGGTTAAACAAATTTATAAAATTGCACTATAGGTTTGAACATGCATAAAACCAGATTTTTAGCCATTTATAATAATTTAAGCGACCGTGCTAGAACCACGGGATCCGGGGGTGCCTAACACCTTCCCTCGGGTCAACAGAATTCCTTACACAGAATTTCTGGTTCGCAGACTCCAATTGGGAAGTCGAAATTTTTCCTCGATTTGGGATTTAAATTAAACAAGTGACTCGGGACACCAAAAGCCCATCCTTTCCCGAGTGGCGACTCTAAAAATAAATAAATAATCCCATTTCGAATAATGTCACTTTAAATGGAAAAACTCCTTTATACATTATCCTTCGGGGTAGGTGTGTAAAAAAGGAGGTGTGACAAGAAGGAACACTTTGTGAAGTTTTCGCCATTTCTTGAAGCTTTACGAAGAGATGAAAAGAAAATACAACCAACGCAAAATTTGAGAAAGATAAGAAATGTTGAACCTTGAAGGGTCGTTTATACTTTTCCCATGAGGCGGTGGCACGAATCGCGAAGTTACAGACACGAAGCGACAGATAATTAAGAGAAGCATTAAATGCCTGCAGCAGACGTGGTCAGAGCACTCGATGGCTTTTTCACCTGGCGTATGGCCATACGTCACGGGCATCACGTCACCGATCATATCGTTTATTATCATTACTCTCTAATAAACGAGGGGACTATCTGTATTGGGTGATACCCTTTTTTGCTTGAGCCCGACCGGGTTGGGTCCGGTCCGGGCAAGTCGGGGCCATCGAACCCGACCTGGATGCAAGGTAGAACGACGGCCACGTCTACAACCGAGGTCGAGTCATTTCGAGACCGTTGCAGAGCTCGATATGAGTCACCACCGGATGGAGAAGCACACAAGGTCGGAAGCCGGACTCGTAACGGATAACCAAGCGTCGCCGGATATCTCGCCCAAACGTGATTTTCTCAACCACTTCAGGCCATTAAGGCGTAATTACAGGGATCCACGATGTAATTAATTTACCTACCTTATTTTTACCCTTAATCAGAATGTATAAAAGGGGAGAAGACCCCATAAAGAGGGGATCGGAAACCATTACACTACAGTACCATCTCTCTCAATTCTTGTACGCTATCAAGCACAATTGTTCTAAGCAATATTATATTCTGCGATTATTTACTTTAACAGCAATTGTTGAGTCTTTATCTTTTATTTTCCTCAATCCAAACCTTTTGTATCTTTTAGTTTCACGGATCCTTAAAACCCCAACTAAATTCAATTGTTATCCGGATTCANCCCAGGTTCTGACCGGGTGAGCCTGGGTTGACTTTTTGGGAATTTTGTAACAATCAAAGCTTTATCTATTGTAAACGATACGATACGATACATTATGAAACGATACGTAACAACCATCCAAATAAGCTGTTAATTTGGTGCTCCTCAGTTTCGTCTTACTATTTGCTATCAAAAGAAATTCTAACTTTACTTGGATTTGCTCGAGTGCTGTCTCTTTATTTCTTTTTTTATTTCCGAAATCTTTTAGTTTTCTGTTGTTTGGCTTTGTTTTAATAGCCATTAGGCTTCTAAAGTTTTAAAATATGGCATTTTCATGTTCATTATGTATATTATTTNACAAGAAAAGGGGGTTTCAGGAAGAAGTTGAGGAAAACACACTCTAAAAGATGAACAGTGAGAAAATACTTACGTTTGAGGTTCCACCTCTCCGGAAATGGCATGCAATCAGCCGGAATCAGGTCGGACGTCCTGATCCGGACAAACCTGCTCATCCAGCCTCGATCTTTGTCTTCATCGATGCTGGAGAATGGGGGTTTGCTAGCCCGGCGGGCCAGTTTTATTAATCCCCCTCGAAATATTCGAGGGCTGTATAATCGAAGAAGATGGTCGAGGGTAAAGGGAAAATCGCCCTCGACTCTCTCGACAAAAAACCGAAAGAGATATACGATCCGCCACATCGAGGGGTGGATCTGACCTAAGGTCACCTCGTACCGCCGGCAGAACTCCACTATAATGGGTTCTAAGGGGCCTAAGGTGAAGGGATATGTATATACACTAAGATACCCTTAAACGTGAGTCATAATCGACTCGTCACGGGAAGGGGCGACCAGGTCTTTCCCTTCCCATCTACATTCAGCCCTCACCCGGTCCAGGCAACCGGGAGTGATTAGGCTGATATACTCCGATGCCGGTTCGCCGCGGCCCGGGACCGATGATGGGTTCTCAACCTGGAAGTCGGCAGATACCAAGCAACCAGTCGGTGTAAAAGCTTTCAATGGGGGTTCTGGCGCAGGTTCATCAGATCTAGCGGGGCTCGCAGACGAGCTTGGTCTAGAAGGAACACTTTGTGAAGTTTTCGCCATTTCTTGAAGCTTTACGAAGAGATGAAAAGAAAATACAACCAACGCAAAATTTGAGAAAGATAAGAAATGTTGAACCTGGAAGGGTCGTTTATACTTTTCCTATGAGGCGGCGGCACGAATCGCGAAGTTACAGACACGAAGCGACAGATAATTAAGAGAAGCATTAAATGCCTGCAGCAAACGTGGTCAGAGCACTCGATGGCTTTTTCAGCTAGCG
Organism: Nicotiana attenuata; assembly: GCF_001879085.1. Classification (NCBI taxonomy): domain Eukaryota; kingdom Viridiplantae; phylum Streptophyta; class Magnoliopsida; order Solanales; family Solanaceae; genus Nicotiana; species Nicotiana attenuata. The sequence continues at coordinate 169,155 of NW_017670780.1, read as the reverse complement.
TATGGCCATACGTCACGGGCATCACGTCACCGATCATATCGTTTATTATCATTACTCTCTAATAAACGAGGGGACTATCTGTATTGGGTGATACCCTTTTTTTTTGCTTGAGCCCGACCGGGTTGGGTCCGGTCCGGGGCAAGTCGGGGCCATCGAACCCGACCTGGATGCAAGGTAGAACGACGGCCACGTCAACAACCGAGGTCGAGTCATTTCGAGACCGTTGCAGAGCTCGATATGAGTCACCACCGGATGGAGAAACACACAAGGTCGGAAGCCGGACTCGTAACGGATAACCAAGCGTCGCCGGATATCTCGCCCAAACGTGATTTTCTCAACCACTTCAGGCCATTAAGGCGTAATTACAGGGATCCACGATGTAATTAATTTACCTACCTTATTTTTACCCTTAATCAGAATGTATAAAAGGGGAGAAGACCCCATAAAGAGGGGATCGGAAACCATTACACTACAGTACCATCTCTCTCAATTCTTGTACGCTATCAAGCACAATTGTTCTAAGCAATATTATATTCTGCGATTATTTACTTTAACAGCAATTGTTGAGTCTTTATCTTTTATTTTCCTCAATCCAAACCTTTAGTATCTTTTAGTTCACGGATCCTTAAAACCCCATATAAATTCAATTGTTATCCGGATTCCAGGGTAAACAAAAATATCTTTGAGGACTATGGCTGAGTTATATGATTTTTGGTATTTTGAGATGAGTTGTTCCATATAATAACTTTTAGTATATTAGAATGCTAAATGTCGAATCACAAAAGTATTTTTAAAATATTAACCGTCTATTGTGCTCTTCTACAATTAAATTATGCCGATGTATAAAAATGTACTAAAAAGTTATCTAAGAATTGGACTCTGGAAATTTATCACAGAATTCAAAATACTATAGAATTTTTCTACATGAAATAGGCATATAACTAAACTAATTATTGTAGCTTACGAATTTATCACCCGACTTTTCACAAGTATGCCTATTCGTCACAAACGTACGCAAAATATATGTGCAATATACAAAATTAACAAACATATAGTATCAATTTTCTTTCATACGAATTTTTACTTTATAATGACTAGCGAAAGATATACGTGCAACGCACGTACATAGAGACTAGTTATTATAAAAGCACGAATAATTTATGTTAAATGTTGAATGACTAAAACATCTCCGAAATATTGATTGACTTTTATGCCCTTAAATATTTATATAATTTAAGGATCTAATTGTAAATTACTTAATGATGGAATTCTTTTTCGATTTAAACTACACATATATTGGCCCTATAAAATTGATCCTACTTGGATTAGAAAGGCACATCCATAATTTTCTCTCTTTTTTAATTACGTGAGATGCTACATTTACATATAACCAAATTGCATAGATGGAGTTTTAACCTCTTTTTGTATTTTGTAATTTGTTTTATTTTTATCCTTGTAATATTTGGTCTGATATTTGATTGTTTGCTTCACACAACATATTTAATTAAGGCGAAATACATAAACGGCCCCTTCAAGTTGTCCTCAACGATCATTTGAACACCTTAACTGAGATCATTTCCAGCTAGACACTTCAAGTGACTGTTAAGTATATCTAGTAGACACCCTAGTGCAGCATACCAGATGCGTGAATTACACTTGCCAAATGAGCCAATCAATGAACGACATGTGTAATTTGTAATTAAAACTTAACAAAAATTAACCAAAAAAACAAAATGAATTTAAAGAAGAAAAAACCCTTTTCCAGCGCCCGTTCTCCTTCTTCCCACCCCCCTCCAACTTCATCTTCTTCTTCCAAACCAAAACCAGCGCCACCCCCACCGTAAAGTTTAAAAAATCAAAAATTGGTCTTTTAAATCCTTGAAACCATCACATCACAGCTGTTCCTTAGACATGATATCTTCTTTATCCATAGCCACAGATTTGAGAGGGGCAGTAAGTAGAAGTTCTTGAAATACCCATTGCCGCACAAAAGTTGTCAGAAGAAAAGGAAAGTCGGCCGGCTGATATTAATAATTATACTAGTAGTATTAATTAGTTTCTCTAATCTGGTTTCGCTTTCGTCTCTCTAAATTCTCATTGCATGGAATTGGCTTCTAGAAAGGGAAAATCGATCGATATGATTGAGAATATAAATCTTCTGAAGCTCTTATCTTAGCATGGACTTCTTCTGATTCTGATCAAATAATTCGGCTATTTGGGTGAGGAAGGTTTACATGAAATTTTGAGTGAAAAAGGTCTAATATTATTGCTGACAGATTTTTGAGTGAGAAAAATAATAATAATGTGGGACCCACTTTCAAAATTTAATTTAATTTAATTCTAAAACAAAAAAGAAAAAGTCTGATAAAACCTCACGCGCCCAAACGCAATTAAGATACACGTAACTTGCCATGTCACTGTTAGGTGTCTACTAGATATACTTAACAGTTACTTGAAGTGTCTAGCTGGAAATGGTCTCAGTTGAAGTGTTCAAATGATCGTTGAGGACAACTTGAAGGGGCCGTTTATGTATTTCGCCTTTAATTAACAATGATGATAACCAACAGCAAAATGTCGTTGCTTTTTTTTCTTCTTTCTTTTTCCTGAGGCTAACCAAGAAAAGATTTTTCGATTCCTACTGTAGGAAAAATGCCAAATATATTTTTACGGTGAGTGACCTCCACGATCTCTAATTCTTATTTTCCGTCAATAAATATTATCTTTTAATATCACTTGAGCTCAACTTCGGTCTAAATTATTGACATTATGTACCAACTTAGCTCAAACTTCACTTGCCAAAATATTCAAATTTTAACACCAGGATTACAAATCATAATACCCAATCAAGAAATGCAAACATTTTGAGGTTGACAGGGACAAGAAGAAAAAAAGGAAACCTCTCTTACTAAATAGCATGTGCAGTAAAATGCAAAATATATTTTTCCTTAGTATTGCATAATTACTAATTGAGAACATTATGAAGGTGAATATTATTTAAATATATTTTCTGAAAATAGATAACCAAAATTTATATCTTTACTTGCTATATCTTCATGTCTTAGTTTTGTGTCTCTCAAAATTATTATACATTTGTTTCTTTGCTATTTAAAAGTAATTTTGCATTTATTCATGAAGAAGTAATATTTTAATTTACATTATTGATAAAATTTATAGTGTATTTACTTTTAGGAGGTAAAATATGTTGTTTGATAATATATTTTAAGAAACCATAATTGTAATTGTTTGAAAGTTAAGACGTTATAGTTGATTTATATTTCATAGTAACTTTAAAAGTATTACATTATTTATATTTGTAAAATATGCTAGATATTTTATTTTCATGAGTTCTTTTTTAATTTTTTTTAGTTTTTCTTGAACTTTTAATGTATTTTTTTTTATATATTTTTAAGTTATAATATTATATTATTAATTTATAAATTAAAAAATATAATGATATGTGTACGCCCCATGTCTCGAGGCTTACATATCGCCACGACTCAAATAAAATGCCTCGCCTTACGCCCCCGCCTTTTAAAACACATCTTGAAAACATATCTAATCAAGCAAATAGAATTATCAAGGACTAAAAATTTGACACTGACATGTACTTATAAGTTAAAGTTTAGTATCTTTAAATATAAATTTTAAAATAATTGCTAGGGTTACACGTGCGAGGCACGTGAAATAGAGACTAGTTATTATAAAAGTACGAATATTCCACGCTAAATATTGAACGACCAAAATATCCTTAAAATATTGAACAGACTTTTATACCCTTAATTATTTATATAAATTTTCACCGTAAGTCATAAGAGAAGGGCACAACTGAAAATAGTACACATTAATTAAGATACAGAATTGTGATAGAATAGAGATTTAACGTTGAAAAGTAGAGTTATTAATGAAATAAGAATTGGTTTTGAAGAAAGTATGTATTTATCACGTAAGACAAAGTTTGTAAGCACTAAGGAATCAAATTCGCAATGTTTCTTAATTTTTGTTTTATTCTTGCGTAAAATTTTTGTTTTAAATATATTTGGTTTGTTTTCCTGAAATACCTATGTGTTTTTGTTTACAATAATTCTCTTTATTTTTCTTAACATGTTGAATGCCTATATTCTACAAATTGAAATTGATAAACTTCTTTTTTGGTAAAATTGATAAACTTTCTTTGTCAGTAGAGCCTAATGATAACGTTTGATTTGCTGTGCAGGTATTTTGTCTTTTAGAGATCTGAAAGATTAATGAAGATGCGATAACAAAGACACAATATTGATTAACAAGTTAAATCCTTGAAGACAGATTCACTTTTAGAGATTTCTTCATGTAGAGAACTTGCTCTTTTCCTCATTGATACAGGACGTTGATGGGCATCATCACTTTTTGTTTATATATATTTTTTCTTGGTGATCTTTTCCCTTTTTTTTTACTTGTTTGATGCGTGAGAGGTGAAGAATTTTACATACAGATGAAGTTGCTATTATTGAATAGTAGACTCCTTATTCATGTTAAGTAGGTGTCGTGGAGAAACAAACGGGTTAGTATCGTACTATCATTATATTATCCTAATTCGTGATGCTTCATCTAATTCAAATAGTAGCTGATGATGAATATTTCTTCAAGAGAAAATTCTCTATCATTACCTTTAATATGAGATCTCATTGGATGACTTTTCAAGCTTCTTTTATGTTCACCTTTAGTTTTCTATTATAATAAATTTATTATTATCTCGGTCAATTATTAAGGATAAATCCTTATTCTTGGAGAGGTTTGGGATCAAAGTGTTTGGACACGAAATCTTAGAATTGGTCAGATAATCATGGCACATCTCGTATTTGTTTTTGGCGGTCTTCCCTCGATCCATAGATAGTCAAAGAGATACAAAGTCCCCAAATACAAATTTATTTGAACATAAGATGGTATGTTTGATAATTTGATTGAGTTGCGCATCTAATTGTTCTTTCTTTCCTGCAGGTTTCCCTACATTCAAAATATTTGACCTTAGAATGGTACTTACATTCAAGGTAATTCGTTTCCCTGTATGTGATATTTTGGTAGATCCTCAGTTTATCCTTTCTGTTATACATGTGCACTATTTATTCTTTTGAGTCTTCCCCATAGATTATCTATGATAAAACTTTTCATTTATAAAAAGCTGCATTGACATTTATAAATGTTGATGTCTTTTTATATTTTCTCATCCAGGATGGCAATCTCTTTTTTCTTTTTTCTTTTTTCTTTTTTCTTTCTGGGAGAAATTTGGTTACAATTAATGATCAGCAGAAAAGCCCCCTAAAACAAAAGGAAAAAGAAAAGCATGCATAGGTTATTGTCAAGTGTCAACACTCTTCTGTGTCAAAGTTGCTTCTCTCAATCTGTTTCTAAAAAAAAAAAATTTTACTTTCATCCTTTCTGCAACAACCTTTTAATTGCATTTTCTCTTATTGAGGTATTATTGATTTTACACTTTGATCTCAAAATTTAGATGTATTACTGATTGAAAGCTCATCAATCATATCTCTTTCCTCAACAACATACTTCCTTCCAAATATTGATTGTCCTTAAAATATCATAATAGTAGTATATATATTTCCTTTAAATATTGGTTGTCTTCAAAAAGTCAATATATTATATTTCTTTCAGTCTAGCTATCTCGAGCTTAAAAGTGCAAGGGGTGATAATGAGTCTTTTTTATAGGATGTCCTTGAGCGGACATGATGCTGAGTTTTTAATTTGTAAAATTTTGGTCATGAGTGACTTGCCATAAGGAATATGGAGGCATGCCAAAGACTCTGAGACATAATTAGAGGGGAGCTCTTGGCCGTGATGAATATGTATGTCAAGACCCTAAACCCGGACCTGATCGTCATGGCGCTTCTCGTGAAGACGAGGCCAACCGACTAATCCAACTTATCTTTTTAGAATAGTTAACATTAATAAGCAACTTTAGTATGATTAAGTAACCACGGTCTATTAAAAGATCTCTTTAATAAGTGCAGAATAAAATCCAAACACAGCCCAAACCAGGGTGTCACAAGTCACGAGCATCTATCAGAGTATAAATACAACTACAAGACCTAAAATATACAAGCCGGAATAATGAACCAAAAGAGAGAAAAATGATACGCAGGCAGTCACCTCGCTACTCCTATAGCTCTGCTTCTGATCAGCCAAAACCAGCTACCGGGTGAACAAATACCTGCATCTGCACGAGGTGTAGGGAGTAAAGTGAGTACTCCAACTCAGTGAGTAATAAGGGTAAATAACAACTCAGCAGTAAGAAATCACGTAAAGCAAACCATCATGCTATATAGGGACAGTGAAAAGCCCTTTGAGAGAAAGAAGTGAAGCTGTAAAACCTTTAGAAATAACTTAGCTCAGTTTAAAACCTCTTTTGAAAATGACTTTTTCAACAGTTATGCAATTGAATGCAAAAACAAATAGTGCAGACAAGCACAGAAGTTCGCCTCTCGGCACCACACTCGGTTATCAGATAATGCTAGAACAACAGGTGAATATTGCAAGAAGAAGCACAAATAGCATATAACGGCAGACAAATGAAATAAGGTAAACACATCAAACAGTACCGGTACCGCTGCGACGTGCAGCCCGCTCCACATATCGCTGCGGCGTGCAGCCCGCTCCGTTTATCGTCGATGACGCTCACTAGGGGTGTGCAGACTCCGGGAGGGGCCCCTTACGGCCCAAGCGCAATATCAATCCATCTCGTGGCATCAAACTAGGCCCTCGGCCTCATATCAATAATAGTATAACACTGCTGCGGCGCGCAGCCCGATCCATAAGTATCTTCACAATACAGGCCCTCAGCCTTACTCAGTCAACAAAATCACATAAGCCACTCGGGCAACAATAAAACAATGTTTCTCAGCACAAAGCAACATTTAAATATCATTTGAGTATTAAAACTGAGTGAACATGGCTGAGTTTTGAAAACAGTAGGAAATAACATGACTGAGTTCAAATATATATAATTAAATCAGTGAGGAATTATCAACAACAATCCCCGAAGGGTTCAAATAGTTGGCACGAAGCCCAAACATGGCATTCAGCCCAAATAATGATGATAACAAACTGATTTCAATCAAATACATGATAAAATCATTAATCGGGATGGACTAAGTCATAATCCCCAACGGTGCTCTACCCCACGCCCGTTAACCGGCGTGCAAGTCACCTCAACATAGCACTATGATGTGCAAATCCGGGGTTTCAACCCTCAGAATATCATTTACAATCATTACTCACCTCGAATCGGCGAAATCTCTAGCTCGCGACGCCTTTGCCCCTCAATTCGGCCTCCACGCGCTTCGAATCTATCCAAAACCAAAACGAATCTGTCACAATATGCCAAGGGAACAAAATCCAAACAAAAATAATCGAAAAACAACAAAATTCCCGAATTTAGCAAAAACCCGATCCCCGGGCCCACTTCTCGAAACTCAGAAACTTCCACACCAACGGATTCCTTATCTCGCCACGAGCCTATACATATCAAAATCACAAGAATCGGAGTCCATTTGACCCCTCAAATCCCTAGTTTAAGCTCTCTTAGGTTCAAGCCCTAAACCACCATTTTTGACCTTTAATTTCTTAAGTTTTCAGCTCTAATCCATGTATTTACACCATAGAATCATGTTTTTAAGTCCAAGAGTTCATACCTGATCAAAGCCCTTGAAACCCTCTTCAAAATCGCCCAAAAACTCTCCAAGTCCGAGTTAAAAATGTGAAACCCTTCAAAAATTTGCGAAGATGAAATTAAATAAATCTGCCCAGTCATCTCGCTTCTGCGGTCCCATTTCCGCTTATACGGGACCGCTTCTGCGGTCACTACACCGCTTCTGCGGTTTCCTCTTTAAAATCCCCGGCCGCTTCAACGGCTCCAATTTCGTTCCAGCGGAACCGCTTCTGCGGTCCACACTTCAGCTTCTGCGGAAACTGCCTAAGTCCCTTTTCACTTCTGCGAGTTCCACCTCCGCTTCTGTGTGACTGCAGCTGCGGTCCCATAACCGCAGGTGCAAAAATACCAGATACCAGCAGACTTAGCAACATGCAAAAATCCAAAATTCTCCGTTTAACCGTCCGAACTTACCCCGAGGCCCCCGGGACCTCAACCAAAAATACCAATGCATCCTACAACGTTATTCAAATCATAAAAACACATCGAACAACACTAAAATTATCAATTCTCATCGAATTCAAGCCTAAGTTCTTCCAAAACCTCCGAAACATGCATTCGATCAAAAACACAACTAAATCACCTCCGAATCATCTGAAATTTTGCGCACACATCCCAAATCACCTAACAAAGCTACTGCAACTCTCGGAATTCCATTCCGACCCTCGGATCAAAATCTCACCTATCAACCGGAAATCGCCAAACTACTATCTTTGCCAATTCAAGCCTAATTCTACACCAGACCTCCAAAATCACTTCCGATCACACTCCTAAGTCACAAATCACTCCCCGAAGCTAACCGAATCACCGGAAATCACATCCGAGCCCTCGAACTCATAAGTCAACATCCGGTTGACTTTTCCAAACCAAACCTTCCTTAAGGAGACTAAGTGCCTCATTTCCTACCAAAACCAACCCAAATCAACTCTAACACACCAAATACCGATAATGAAACATGAAGAAGCATAAAATGGGGGAAACGGGGCGGTAACACACATGACGACGGGTCGGGTCATCACACAGCAGAAAGTGAAGCAACCGAGTATGATTCAATTTTTGCTTTGATGGCCCAGTCTGATGATGAAGACGACGATGATGATAAGGTAAATTTTCTGGATGTTCATAGAAATATGAAATCTTATTATCCTATGAAACTCATGTCTTTAGCAAATGTGCTAATCGACGCTTATCGTAATCTTATAAATGACAGAGATGTCTTAACAATTGAATTATGAGAAGCAGCACAGCCTAGAGATGACCTAGTAATAGTTGCAGTTGATTTAAGAGAGTCAATTTAGAACTTGAAGAAAGAAATAAATGTCTTAGATAAAAAGATTGCAAATGTAGAATAAGAAAGAGATGACCTTCTAGTGATAGCAATGGAATTGAAGGAAATAATTGGGAAACCAAAGATGGAGAGTAGGGCTGAAAATTATCAAAAAGGATAGGAAGTTGCAAGCGAGGAACACATTAAGCTCGAAAGTGAGCTAAATTAAGTGAAGTTTAGTCTGTGTGCTAAGCTTGAGAAAAACAAACAACTTCAGGAAGAACTAGGTAGAGTGAAGAGTGATCTTGAACAATCACTCAAGTGGACCTGGTCCTCTGATGCTATCACTTTGATGTACACCAACAATGGGGGAAACAGGCAGGGGACTGGGTTTCAAAGGGAAATATTCCCTACAACCCTCATAGCAAGTATGTTACTGTAACCGACAATTGTCTATGTACCTACTGTGATAACAATGGGCACCTCAAGGAAAACTGCATGACCAGGGTTCAGTCTCATTAGAAAAACAAAGTCTTTGCTGAGAGAGTAACTATTGCTAGAGGACCTGGTCTGTCAAATAGGAAATGCATTCTGCCTACTTGGACTAAAAGAGCACTCATTCATCCCTTCTCTCTTAATAAGGGACTCAAACTCGTTTGGGTTCCTAAATCTAACCCTTAATTTCCTTGTGCAGGAAGCAACCAACAATGATATGTGGACAGCGACTGCTCAAAGCCCATGACTGAAAATATGATCAATTTTCCTCCACTAAAAGCCCTGCAAGGAGAGACTGTACCTTTTAGGAAATGGCTAAAAGAGGTACACTTCAGGAGTTAGAAGATATGTGACAAGAGAACCGAAGTGGAATTCCTGTCCAGGATATGCACAATCTCAAATCATGTGACTGATAGGTTGATGCGGTTGCCAAAAAATGCAATAATACTTATGGTGCTGTGCTTGAGCCTCTGCAGAAGTAGTGATACAAGTTGGTTGAGAGATGTTGAAAATTATGTTGAACCTTGTTTCATCACTGAATAAACCGGCCCTGAAGGACCTGGTTCGTGATTTGACCAAGTTGAATATCAAGGAACACAAAGTGTGCAATGCTTATGCAAAAGGAAAGTATGCCAGATCCCAATTCAAGCCCAAAAAGGGGGCAGTTAGCACCTTAAGGCCACTTGATTTTCTTCATATGGATATGCGTGGAGCAGTGAGAGAGCCAAACAGGAAACAAAGAAGAATTACTCAACCTCTTAGCTCCAAGAACACCGCAGCAAATGGAGTTGTGGAAAAGAAGAACAGGACTTATGAAGATTTGGCACGGTCGCTATTATTTGATAAAGGGATTGCAAACATCTTGACCAAAATTGTTGACTCATTTGAGGATATCTGGGTACAATTGTTATGTTCTCAATAATGGGCAGGATCAGCTTTGAAAATCTGATGCTTGTAAGAGATGGAGGAATCCTCCTGATGTACTCGTCTCAAGAGGGAACAGAAATACTGATCAAGGTGGAGAATGCTCATTGATTCTAGCAAGGTTCTCGGTCTCACGACTACAACAACAGAAGCTGAAAATTGAATTGTTAAAAAGGGTTTTATATAGAAGCATCACAAGTCATCATCACTCCCATTGCCACAGCTACACGTCTAGACATGGATGAACCTGGTTCTTCTCTAAATCAAACCATGCATAGAGACATCACTAGATCACTCCTGTATCTCAGTACAAGTAGACCAGACATTATGTTCAGAGTTGGGTTCTGTGCAAGGTTTCAGTCAAATCCAAGGATTCTCATCTGAAGGTTGTTGTAAGAAGTTCGAGATATCTTAAAGGAACATAGAACCTGGTTTTCCACTATCCTTCAAGTATTGGATAAGGAAAGCACGTCTGAAATAGGACATTCTCTGGATTCCTGTCTTACTTAATGAGACTCAAGGAAGCTAAATTCAATGGCACTCTCAACAGCTGAAGCATAATATGTACCATCCGCCTCCTGTTGTGCTCTAATGTTGTGAATCAAGCAGCAACTTGGAAGACCTTGAGTCCAACTCAAGATGGTCAAATATGTTGATTGCTGAAGATCAAGTTGCTGACATCTTTACCAGAGCCTTGAGAAGAAAACATTCTGAGAAAATTTCCTTGCACTGGGGATGATAAAACCTAATTGAGAACCTGGTTCCTCATGATTGGTTATGAAAGTCATAATCAGGTAAAAGTTAGCTAAAAGTGTTTTCTGGCTAAGTCTAACTCACCTCTATATCGTTACAGGTAGACACGCATGATGACTACAGAAGCAGATGGTGCAGTGCATGCTGAAAAAAGGGTTAAACTCACTTGCCAGACCTATCAGGGAACCTGGTTTTCTTGATACAGGTTAGTAGCTTCTTTGTTCTTTCATACACAATTTAAAATGGACAACAATGCCACATCATCATCAACGTGATAGTCTTTTTTAGTTGTGTCTTTTCATCCAAAGCATCATACCTTTTTCTGAACGATACAACTCCCCAAGCAAATAGTTGCCGCCGTTTCAGAACCGGTCCCTCATCATAAATAAATCAACATCACATCCCTTCATTTCCAAATTCAAAACCCCTATTTGCTTTCTCTCTTCTTAATCCACAATCCCTTCGAATACGATCTCTCCATGTCCGAAAATCAAGCAACCTCCAATGTACCCGACAACACTATGATTGAGTCCACACCAGTCAGCATTCCAACGGTGAACTCTTTCCCCATCACAATCACTAGTCCAAACCCTAAAGCAGAGTCTCCTCCATTCTCCACTTCCTCTCCTACTCGCTCCGACTTTGTTCCTTGTCTGAGCAAGTTTGAGAATGTTTGTCCTCCTCAAGTCTCACCGGTCGAATAGGGTAAACAAGGGAACCTTGTTCAGGAAACATCAACTCTGTCCATTGTTGGACACTCGAGTGAAAATCCTATGATTAGTCAAGAAAAGACTGAGACAACCATGCCAGGAAGCGATTCTACAGGTATCACTCCTCTTTCTGTTGAATTTGCCATGAAACCACAAGAAAATTAGGGAATTGAAAATATGCTCTCCGTTGCCTCAGAAGGGATTGTTGTAGAGGAGGGTGGAGGAGGGTCTGAGTCTCAGGGGGAAGAGCCTCATACCACAGAAGATTGGGGAGCAATTATTCCTTTTGAACAACCGACTTAGGATGACACAACTAGGGTCCCAAGTGGTGAACCCGATCCCTCCTTGAAGGTTGGTAAAGGATGGAAAAGTTGTGCATGAAAAGGCCATCCCTGTGGTGAATATTGATGAGGAAGCTGAAGAGGAACCTAGTTCCTTAACCCCACAAGCCCTCGAAGCAGAAGCACTCTCACTCTCAATCTATAAGGCACACTTCTACAAATGTTGAAATTACTTTCAAGAGTGTTGATGCTGCTTCCAGTGAAAAGTTGGTGAAGAATTCTGGTAACAAGTCAGTGAAAGAGAGTGGTGACAAGTCTGATAAAGAAGAAGTGGAAAAATCTAGTGAACATGTGTAGAAAAAGTCAGTGGAGAAGGGAAAGTCTGTTCTAAGTCTATAAAAAGAAAAACGGATGATGATGAAGAACCTGGTTCCATCAAGAAAGCAAAAACTAGTGAGTCTCTGAGTTTTGAAGAAAGGAAGTTGAGAAATCAGAAAGTACTGTGGGGCCGCACATTTGCCTCTGAGATTCTAGAACTTGCTGGGATGAGACAATTAGTGAAAATTTGTGATTCTCAACAATGAACAAATTTGTTTACAAATCAGGTTCCCAAAGTGTATGAGGAGGCGGTACGGAGTTTCTATACCGACCTCTTCATAGTAGAGGGAGATCAAATTTGTGTGTTGATTAATGGGGTGGACATAGTGATGGACTCTGCCTTATTGGGGTCAATTCTGGGTGTTCCTGTCGAAGGACTGTCGCCTATTCAGGGTGCCTGCACATCAAACTTCAGAAATGCCATTGTCAAGGACAAGTAAATACAACATGGGGAACATGTGCATAAGAAGGCACTCCTTCTAGTATATCAGTTGCTCTTTGAGATGGTTAACAAAGTGTTGCTTCCCCGCGCTGAGAGAAGAGCTGTTGCATCCAAAGCTGACCTATTCCTTATGGAAGCCTTGGATAATTTTACCATCATCAATTTGCCTGCCATAATGATTGAGCATATGCAGAAGGTAGAAAACCTTATGGATGGGAATCCTGAACTACTTTATGGTTTTTTTCTCACAAAGGTCTTTGAGTTCTTCGAAGTACCTCTGGGATAGGCCAAAGTGGGCACTAAAAAGCAATCCTTTTCAAAAACTACTCTTGAGGAGCGTGAGTGTATCGACAAGTTTGGAGGAGTTGGAAGCACTTCCACTATCTCTCAACTGATAAATGCTCAGAACAGTGCCACAGAGGAGATCCGGAAGTTGAAGGCTAGGAATGCAATTCTTGAGAGTCGGCTCTATAACGACACGACCGGTTGTTTTGAGCTCTAATGCATCGTTCAGCGGTTTAAGGTCATGCGCAGTTTCACTTCAGGTATTATGACTTGTATGCATGGTCGAAATTGAACTCCGGGAATTTTGGAGTTGATTTGGAAAGAAAATTCTCACTTCTAAAGCTTTAAGTTGGAAGAATTGACTAAGGATTGATTTTTGAGTAAACGACCTCGGAATCAGGATTTGAGGGTTCCAACAGGTTCGTATGATCATTTTGGACTATGTTTGGATCGGGTTTTGGATGAACCGGGAGCGTTTCGGCGCCTATTGTGGAAGTTAATATTTTTGGAAGAATTCTATAAGTTTGGGTTGAAATACATTTCAATGTTATCAATGTCCGTTTGGGATTCCAAGTCTGGGAATAGCTCCGTATGGTGATTCTGGTATTGGGAGCGCGAACAGAAGTGGATTTGGAGGTCCGTAGGTCATTTTGGAGTCATTTGGCTAAAGTTAGAAATTTGAAAGTTTTTGAAAAGTTTGACCGGAAGTGGACCTTTTGATATCGGGGTCGGATTCCGATTCCGGAAGTTGAAGTAGGTCTGTAATGTCGAATATGACTTGTGTGCAAAATTTGAGGTCAATCGGATGTGATTTGAGAGGTTTCGGCATCGAATGCAGAAGTTTGAAGTTCTAAAGTTCATAAAGCTAGAATTGGGGTGTGATTCGTGATTTCGACTTTGTTTGAAGTAATTTGAGTCCTCGAGCAGGTCTGCATTATGTCTTGGGACTGGTTGGTATGATTGGTCGGGGTACCGGGGGCCTTGGGTGGATTCCGGATGGGTAACGGATCAAATTTGGAATTTGAAGAAGAAATGAAGCAGCTGTCTTCTGGTGTAACCGCACCTGTGAGGCTTGGGCCGCAAAAGCGGCCATGAGGGTCGCAGATGCGATTTGGGCTGGAAGTGCTGAGACCGCAGACGCGGTCATCTCACCGCAGAAGCGGGACGCACCTGCGGAGGGAACGCGCAGAAGTGGAAGGGGGCAGCGTGTGGAAGACAGCAGAAGCGGTGGTTGCGGCCGCACCTGCGGAACCGCAAAAGCGGTCAAGTGACCGCAGGTGCGAAAGTCGAGGCTGGCAGTGTGTCTCTTTAAAATGATGGTTTGGCTCATTTCAACCCCATTTCCTCCATGGGAGCCGGTTTTGGAGCAACTTGGGAGTGCTATTTTTGCCACCAAGCATGAGGTAAGTGGTTTATACTAGTTTGAGTTAAATACATCAATTATGTATAAGTTTTAACATGAAAATTAGTATAAATTTAGGATTTTGAGGAAAACCTAGAAATTGGTATTTTTGGATTTTGACCATGATTTTTGACATGAAATTGAGAGTAAATTATATATTAGAGTTTGTGAGGTTGGGTAAACTTTATCTTCGAAAATTTAGAAATCCGGGCACGTGGGCCCGAGGGTGATTTTTCTCGACTTTTCGGTCGGGGTTAGGAATTGTTATAAATTGGATTATAATGAGTATTCGAGCGTATATTAATGGGTTTGCATGATTATTGGCTAGTTTTGGACCGTGGGGCATCGGTTTGAGTCGTCGGAAGGGCTTGGAAGCCGATGATAGAACTTCGGAGCGAGGTAAGTCTCCTTTCTAACCTTGTAAGAGGGAATTAACCCCATAGGTGAAATAATTAAATATGTGCTCCTATTTGTGGGGGCTACGTATGCACGAGGTGACGAGAGTCCGTGCATAGCTACTATTATGCTTAAGTCCGGGTAGTCTATGACCCAAAATCATGCTTTACTTACCGTACTTGTAACCTATTGACAGATTAAAAGGCTTAAATCATATAGAACTTGGTAAATAAATTTCGAAAGGGCTAAACATCACTTTCTTGACTGTTAAAAGAAAAAGTTGTCTATTCCCCGGGTAATTGTTCCCTGATGAAGTCTTGATTGACTGTTTGGATGTGTGGTTCTATGTGTACCTGCGTCGCATGTATGATTCGCGAGCGGGGTAATTCTTTTATTTATATTTGATTGCGTCGCATGTATGATTTGCGAGCGGGGTAATTCTTTTATTTATATTTGACTGCGTCGCATGTATGATTCGCGAGCGAGGTAATAGATGCATCTATGGTTCGCGCCATTCGACCCTCTGGCAGTGCACATTTTATTATTATGTTGGATCGGGCCATACGACCTCGGCTTGATTTGCGCATGCTTGCATTGCTTGCCTTGACATTTACAAATAGTGATATTGCCTCTTTGGCCTGAGATAAATTGATAAATGATGAAATATAAATTTTGGAAATCTCTTATTATTAAAAGAATTGTTTACCTCCTTCATGCTTATTGGGTTTGAAATCACCTTAATAAATCCATGTTTCTACACATTTTGGTATTTAATTATTGGACCACTAGTGAGTGTCGAAGTCGGCCTCTCGTCTCTACTTCTTCGAGATTAGACGGGATACTTACTACGTACGCGCTGTTTTCGTACTCATACTACACTTGATGTGCATTTTTGTTGCACTGGCACATGTACGTCTAGTGGCCTAGTTAGGCGCAGCGGCACGGTTGATACTGAGACTTAGGTGAGCTGCATCTCCCGAGACGACCCGCAGCTAGCAGAGTCTCTTTCAGAGTATTGTATTTCTTTTCTATCTAATTGTAGTTCAGACAATTATCATATTGTACTTTATTTTCTAGAAATTGCTCATGCACTTGTGACACCGGTTCCTGGGATGAATATGGAATTATTCAATATTTAAGTTTGTTAAAGTCATCATTATTTATTGTTTAAATGTAAGGAACAGAAATGATTTTGCACATAAACAATGAAGGCTCATATATACCTCCTCAAACAAAGCAATCAAATAGCATGACTCAAACAACAAGCAGGGTCTGAAAATATTAAGGCAAAAGGGGAGTTTAAGTTGTTGAAGCAGACCAATTTATTACATAACTCAGATAAGAAGTCCGAATCAGGCCTGCCTACTGGTTGTAGCAATTATTAATTAACAGAAACGGGTTCAGCTTCATTTGTTGTTATTACCTAAGGTTTGCCTAAGTGTTTGGGGTAGAATCTTATGAGCATGGTATCTATTACTGATTCAGAATGTGGCAAAGCAGTAAAAAACTTAAAAACGAGCGGTTTGAAATCCTATAGGCATGCTTGCTAAACCGTGTTAAATAGGGAGATTAAGTTACTTAAAAAAAAACTGGTTCAGAATAGACTGATTTTAAATTAGACTAGTTTCAGATTCTGATATCCATTATTACAGGTTTTAACTCCTATAGACATGATATCTAGTGTTGCTGATTTTAATTTCTATAGACATGATATCTAGTCGAACGTGAAATGGAAACAGGCAGGATTTTTACTTGGGAATTCCTATAGGCATGATTTCTATACATTATACTGATTTTAACATTATGAACATGATACCTGCTTATAGCCGTTTAGATCCTAGAGCATGATATCTAAGTGGTAACAAGCGTGCAGAGTTTAAAACAAAGTCCTATAGACAGGTTATCTGGGTGTGAAATTGAACATGTGGAATTTGAAATGAATCCTATAGACATGGTGTCTAATTGCAGAATTGAACACGCAGGATTTAAAACCAGTCCTATAGGCATGCTTTCTAAAATGCAGAATTGAATCATTCAGAACAAAAATCCTATAGGCATATTTTCTACCCTTGAGCATGCATAATTGCCCATCCCTTTTTCACTAGCCAACCCCAAATATTTATTACAAATTATTACAGACCAGTAATAATGAATTACATCAAGAAAATATGTAAAAATAGGAAAGTGCAAACATAGGAAGCCTGATTCTGACTTCCTCTCTGAGTTATGGAACAAAACGCCTCAAATACCACTTGTTCAAAGCCTTTCTCGGACCTGGGTGTGTGAGAGTTCCCTAAGGGTCTCAAAGGGCCCCGGGCAGTGCTTACACCCAGGTTCATAGAACCAGATAGGGATGAGTGCAGTGTGGAAGGGCCAGCCCTTATGTGTCCAAGTACAGAAGGAGCTCATGGGTCCAAAGACAAGGCTCACACAAGAGGGGCAGAACTTAAGTCTAAGAAGATAGTGGAAGTGCAGGAATAGAGTTTTAAAACTGAGGATAAAGGAGAGGGGTAAAGGGTGATAGGGAAACAGTAATTAGTGAAACACATAGTTAATAACTTCATACAAAGGGGGCCAGGGGTTGGGAATCCATTGCAAGGAGCTTATGTACTTAGGCAGGGGTCAGCTTTGGGCATGCACACCAATAGAAGGAGCTGGCATGCCTATAAACCAATCAGAACACACAACAACTAGAGGAGACATGGAGGTTATGATCCCAGGGGGATCAAGTTTGGGTCATGCACAACAATGTTCAATGCTGTCATACCCCAAACCAACCACAGATACCAAACACATTGGGGATGGGGATTTAGGGTTCACAAGCCATGATAAGTAATTGAAAAAAGCATTAATTCAGAACAAAAAAGGCAGACTACAACATGCTTAATAATGGAACTTGGTTAAATACAAACAGGAGATAAACAAGGATGAAAGAAACAGTAAAGAAACATGTTGTTGCTGATGCTGAAGATCAGTTAGAACATACCAGTCAAGATGCAAATGCAGAGAAAAATGAGCAAGCTTCCCACAGTCTAGCCTTGGCTTTCAGCCGGCTAGGTAAGGCAGCAATACAAGTAGCAATAGAGAAAAGAGAGAGATTTTAGTGGAGTGTGTGTCTGAACTCAAGTGTTTTATGCCTTGTGTTCGTGTCTTTGCAAGAAGAGGAGGTGGCTATTTATATTTTGAAAACATGTGAGAAATAAGGCAATAAATAAAGTTCAATGCAAATATGGGAGTAATAAGCAATCAGAATCAATCAACCAAGTGATTCCCCTTTAATTGAGGAATTACTTGTTTAACGGGGCTAACAGGTTCAAAAGAAGGAATGAAAGATTAGTTTGTAGGCAGACTCATTATTACCATAAAAGAAAGTAGTACAACATTAAGTACACAATCGAGTCCAAGTATAGAGATACACTTGTTTTTTTTGGGAAAAAGATTCAGCAAGGCAATAAGTAAGGAAAGGGTTCGATCACTTTAACAGGCGAGTAAAATTAGAGTTCACAAAAAGGGAAGTTTTGAAATCAGTCCCAAAATTGAGCATCAGTCAAAGAAGGAACCTCAGCATATAAATAGAATGCACAAACAAAAGACATGCGAGGCCAAGCTATTGGCAAAAAGAAACAGCATGCAATAGTAGTACAAAGTCAGTAGATAGCAAATATCCAAAGCATGATAGTCAAGTAGGTCAGGTCTCATTGAATCAGTAGTAAGAAAAAATAGAGTGTCAGGAGCATGCAAAGGGTCTCACAGCATAGTCGAGTTTCAAAGATAGTAAGAACCCAGAATCAGAGGAATCATATAAGGGAAAGAGATGCTGAAACAAGGAACTTCAAATCAAGTCAGGCATTTAAACGAGCAGTTTCAACTCAAAGACATAGGTTTTATTAAACAATATTCAAGCTTAAAAGATGATAAACAAATAAGTTGAACAAGCAGTTTAGTAACTCGAATAGACCCAAAAGAAATTAGGGGTTTTCAACATCGATCGAGTTTAAAGATGATGAACAAATAGATCAGACAATATCTAGCAAATAGTCTCAGGAACGCGAATTAACCCAAAGAAATTAGGGTTTTCAACACCAATCGAGTCTAGAGATGATTAACAAGTAAATCAAACAAACACTAACAAATAGTCTCAGAAACTCTAAAAGAAATTAGGGTTTTTATCATGCTAAACTCAGAAAAGATTTTGAAAAGAAGAACTTGAAGGAAAACCTTAATTGGAAAAAGGTGAAGAGTCCCTTTTTTGAAAGCAAAATTAAAGAGACCTCGATAAGGCGTTTAAAAACTCATAGCAAGCATGGATCTAAAGTGAACCTGAAAGAAGTCGAAAAACTCTTAGAGATTAGGGTTCCAGAAGAACCCCAAGTGACGAGAAAGGCCTTGAAAGCCATCGATCTAAACAGGAGAGTCAAAGGTCTGACTCGAATGGCCATGGCTGGCCGGAGAAAAGTCCGAGATGACTGGAGAAAGGTCGTCGAGCAAGGACTGGGCCAAACCCCTTCAGAGTCTGGTCATGAGACCATAGAAACGAACACGTAGAAGCCATGAAAGGCTGATACAGGTCTTAGATGATCCTGGAGAGCCATGGATTAGGGTAGATTAATGTAGCGGCGGCTAGGGTTTGGGGTTGTTGTAGAGAGGAGTTGAGAGAGGAGGGGAATTCAGAGGCGGCGTATGTTGGAAATGGTAGGGTTTAGGGGTCATTTAGGATTAATTAAGGTAAAGGGGATTTCTGGCCGTTGATCAAGAGGATTAACAGCTTGGATTGAACGGGTAAATGGACAGGTCATGAAGATGGGTTTGGGTCGGATTAAATCGGAATTGGTTGAGGTTTTAATAGGAATTGGGCCAGGGTAATTGGGATTCAAATTGGGGTTCAATTTAGGCTACAATCGAAATAAAATGGGGCTAACATTTAAATAGTCAATTTTTCCTATTTGATTTATAAAAAATAATAAAATAATTTCTGGGAATAAATTAATGGTACTAAAATGATTTATAGTACATAATTAATTATTTAAAAATACCAGAACTAATTTTGTGAATATAAAACACAGTTAAATCTAAAAAGGGGCTAATATTGCAATTATACAATTTTAGCCTTAAAAATACTAAATAATTTTGTAAAAATATGCAAAAAATCCCTTAACTATGTTTTAGCATAAAAATAAAATCCAATAAATAAATCATCACAACTAATATCTTTAGAAATAATTATGGGATTGTTATGGATAAAATAGGGGGATAAATTGATTTAAAAATCTTTTAAATTAAGGAAAAATAGGGAAACACTTGGATATGATGATATATGCATACATATGCTATTTTTGAAAGTACTTTGCATAAAAAATATACATAGGGAAGAATTGGGTATCAACACTTGTTTGATGAGATGGGTGCTTTTATTGCAAGAGTTTGATATTTTCATCCAAGACAAGAAGGAAATTGAAAATCAAGTTGCGGACAACTAGTCTCGTTTGGAGGAGGAGGGGAGGCCACATGATGGCCTTGAGATCAATGACTCTTTTCCTGATGAACAACTCTTTGCACATTCAATGAAAGAGGTATAATGGTTTGCGAATTTGGTAAATTTCCTTGTGAGTGGTATCATTCCGGGAAAGTTCACTTCAAACAAAAGGAAGAAGATCAAGAGGGATTGTAAAGACTACTATTGGGATGAACCATACCTTTTCGAATTTGCACAGATGAGGTTATTAGAAGATGTGTGCCGGATGACGAACAAAGTGACATTCATGAGGCCTGTCATTCTTCACCTTATGGTGGTCCTCATGGTGGCTCAAGAACGGCAGCTAAAGTCCTAAGTTGAGGTTTCTATTGGCCTACTCTGTACAAAGATGCAAATGATTTGGTAAGAAGATGTCAATGGGCCGGTGGAATTTCAAAGAAACATGAGATTCCCCTTACAACCATCTTGGAGATTAATATCTTTGATGTTTGGGGCATTGACTTCATAGGTCCTTTTGTGAGTTCTCGTCGTAACACCTACATTTTGGTCGCGGTGGATTATGTGTCTAAATGGGTTGAAGCGGTTGCTTTACCCAATAATGAGGCTAGAAGTGTGGTGGCTTTATTGAAGAGGAACATTTTCACAAGGTTTGGGACTCTGCGGGCAACTATAAGTGATGGAGGGTCGCACTTTTGTAACAAGGCTTTTGACACTTTGCTCGGCAAGTATGGTGTCACTCTAAAGTGAAAACCCCTTATCATCCACAAACAAGTGGTCAAGTGGAAGTCTCCAACCGCGAGATAAAGAGTATTTTGTCCAAGACGGTGAATGCAAATCAGTCAGATTGGTCTTAGAAGCTTGATGATGCTCTATGGGCATATAGAAAGGCTTACAAAACACCTATCGTAATGTCTCCATATTGGTTGGTGTTCAGAAAAGCTTGCCATCTTCCTGTGAAATTAGAGCACAAGGCAATGTGAGCCTTGAAGAAACTAAATCTTGATTGGGATGTAGCCGCTAACTTGCAGGTTGCAAATTTGAATGAATTGGATGAATGCCAGTATCATGCTTATGAGAGTTCGTCCTTGTACAAAGAAAAGATGAAGTACCTTTATGACAAGTATATTTGGAACAATGAGTTCAATGCCAGTGATTTAGTGTTAATGTTCAACTCAAGGTTGAGAATATTTTTCGGGAAGCTTAAATCAAAGTGGAGTAGACCATTTGAAATTGTTGGTGTGACACCCTTTGGTGCTTTGGACTTGAAGAACAAGAACTATGAAATATTTCGAGTCAATGGTCACCAAGTGAAGCATTACTTGGGAAAAGTTGGTGAAAGCCACGTCGTGGCAGTTCTTTACTTCAGTTGTGGATGCAATGACGTTACATCGTACCACGACGTTAATTACGGCGCTTCTTGGGAGGCAACCCAAGTTCTTTTCCTTTTTCTCTTTTAGTTTAGATGTTGTTTATTGTTTTTAACAAGATTTGAAGTTTGCTGCTGTGATCAGTGTTGGGTAAAGAGAGATGGCTGAAGATGTGGCATTGTATGAAAAAGTGCAGGCCATACTTTAATTTGTGCGGCCGCAGAAGAGGAAACACGGGCAGCAAAATTTGATTATGGTCGCAGATTTTGACTGCGGACCATATTGCAAAAGGCGGCTCAAGTATTAAAATAAGCGCCCTCTGAAATTTTCTCACAACAGTGCGGAGCCAATTTTGCGGCTTATCAGATAATTTTGCAGCCACAAGAGAGCAATTTCAGAGAGGTCACTAAAAATAGGTAGACAGACATGCGATCGCACAGCTAAAAGCTCTCCACCGCCTAGGTAATAGAGTGCAAACCGCATTTGAAATTTTGTGGCCGCAATCACCCTCTCTTTGACTCGACCCATGCACATATATAAATAGAACGGTAGGTCATCATTTTACACTTTTGGCCATGTTCACCCTCTGACTGAGATTCTACTGAAGAACGATTTGCTCGCATATTTGACCACAAAAGCTACTCACATTAGGCTATCTATGTTACATCCCTTATCTGTGTCCAAGTGAGGTAGTTTAAGAATGGGTATTTGTGAGATTATGCTTTGATTGGGTTGGGAATGTTTCTATCATGCCTTTACCATATTACCCAATTGGATTGAACAAACAATTGCATAACCAAGATAGAAACTGACCTTCGTACTTTACAGTTCTTAATTGTGCGAAACGCATTTGAAATTTTGCGGTCCGCTGTTATTGATTTTGGTAGCCTAGTTGATAACCCTGGTTATGCGGCTGTAGTTTAATTGTGCGGACTACACTTGAAATTTTGCGGCCGTAAAGAGAGGTCCACACTGTCCTTCAGAGAACTTCATCTCTGGGACCTGAGTACTTTTACTCAAGTTCGGACCGTAATTAAATTATGCAAACCGCAGTTGGATTTATGCGGCCGCAGAAGCATCTCCTTAGTGCCTTTTTGAGACTTCTCTCTAAAGATCTGATGCATATGTGCAGAAGTGCGGCTGCACTTGGATTTTTACGGAATGCACTTTCACTTTGTGGACTGCACTTGGAATTTTATGGACCACACTTTCACTCTGTCTTCTGCATGTTTAACAATAAATACCCCACTGCTCTTTTGCTTTTCTCTACTGCTAATGTGACTCCTAACTGCTTTGTACCTCATGTCAATAACTTGTATACCAACTGACCCGTCTCTTTGTGCATAAACAGATAATGGTACGATCAAGACAAAAGGCGGAGACATCCAAAGGAAGGGCCAGGCAAGGGAAGGGCTGAGGCAGAAGTGCCATGCAACCTAGTGCACAAAAAGCAAATCTTCAAGAAACAAATAGCTGGCTAAGGGAAAGGTCAGAGCATCTCAGATTCTGATTCTTATGTCCCATCTAGGAAAGCCTTTGAAGGCAACTCATTGTCTTAGTCTGAAGAGCACAACTCATTGTATCTGGCTAAATTAGCTGAGAAGTAGGAGGTTCGACCGTGGCTGGAGGAGATCCTTGCATCTGGGCCTACTCATCCTTGGATAGGTACCAGAGTGCCTATCTTCCGCAAGACCTTGAGCTTCGAGGCGAAGGGGTGGCAAACTTTTGTTTGTAGGAGACTTGGCCAAAGCCTAAATGAAAACAACCTACCTCTAGAGAGAGTAGTGCTTGTGGCTTCTATCATAGCCGGTACCCAATCAAATATGGATGCCTTGATGTCGGACAATATCACTCTTTTAGCAAAATAGAGTAACAATTCATATCCTTACCCTAGCACCATCATAGAGTACTTGACAGATGCCAAAGTGGAGCCTAGATAATTTGATACGAAAATAAAGCCAACCGGCCCCTTTGATCTGCATAAGTTACAACACTTACGAACCCAAAAAAGAGGAGCTAGCCTTCCGCTACTACTAGCCAGTTTGATGAGCTTGTAGTAGCATCTCTCGGCCCCTCTGATATCCTTTCCTCTTTAGCTGAGCCTTCTACCTTTGCTAGAGACACTACTCCCGACCACCATCAGCCCCTTCTCCATTGCCTACACCAGCTCTGAGGCTGGTGCCTATCCCTACTAACCCACTATCTGCCTTACGAGTTTTTCATGCATTAACGAGTCTCAACTACTAGATGCAGATAGCCATTCAAAGATGTCTGAGCTATCTAGTGCAGTTGTAGGGTAGCCCTCTACACAACCAGACTCTTTTGACACTGATGGGAAGCTTACTAAGATCTTGGACAACCAGAAAGTGATTATGGACATACTTGTTCAGCATGGTGCAGTGATCGAGAGGGTGACCAAGAAAGTGAAGAAGATGCAGAAGACTTAGGCCAGCAAAAAGTCAGTTGAGTCGCTGCGGGCTGAAGTGATTAGGATAGTTGAAGCAGGAAACTTGCCAGTTGACATGCTGATTGACCTCGCCCAGCCTCAAAAAGCTCAGACTTCTCAGGATGCCCCTAGTGCTCAAGCTGAGGAGCCCTGCCTTACATCAAGCACTACTGCTGCGATGCGTGACATGTTCACATATCAGTCAGCTCCCACGGACAATGATGATGATACCATCCATATAGTTGAGCCGACTCGAACTGACCCTACTAGTGATACCATGAAACTGGGGATACTTAGCGAGTTTATTCACCCCTCTCTACTCTTTAATTTTTTTAAGCATTAGGAATAATGCTTATTTTTATTTCGGGGGGGGGGGGGTGGAGAATTTGAATTGATTGGATACATTTGATGACATTGGGATGTAATAATTGGATGTTTCATTTTGTTAATTTTGAGTAGTTTGATACATTTGGTAGTAATCTATAATTTTATTTTGGTAGTATAAATATTATGCTTTTCTTTCTTGTTATTGATAATAAGCCTTTGATTTTCTTAATGCTACGGTTCAAAGGTGGTTTCTTGTGTGAACCGGTTAACTTTTCCCGAGGACGGATAGTGCGACAACTTTCTTAAGGGAATTTGTGTGTTACATGTTTAGCTAGTAGTATTAGTAATAAATAAAAGCCCTAATCAAGCTCTTCTATGAAAACGAGTTATTTGTGCTTCATATGGTACAAACATACTTAACTGCATGCTTATTGTTTGAGACAAGGTTGTTGTGAATCATTTTTCAGAAAAGTAACTCTAGTAAGGTGACTTGCGGCTCTTGAGTTGTCTTTTGATAATCATTAGGTGGTTGTGTAGACCATAGAAATCTTTGACACAAATGTGGTTATTGTGGTTTTTAGACTATCTTCTTTTACGGTCTATTTGCATGAGAGGTGAGGTAAAATTTTGTTGCTAGTCCAAGTGCTTGAGTGTATAGTCTAGAACTTGCTCCGAATATGCTT
The DNA here is from genome assembly GCF_001879085.1 of Nicotiana attenuata. Lineage (NCBI taxonomy): Eukaryota > Viridiplantae > Streptophyta > Magnoliopsida > Solanales > Solanaceae > Nicotiana > Nicotiana attenuata. The sequence continues at coordinate 143,830 of NW_017670780.1, read as the reverse complement.
CAAGGTAAAATTCTGAGTTTGCATGGTTTGAAAGATGATTGTAGGCTTTCCTTGGACCGTTTGAGATTTCAGTTGCCACCCTATGATCATTATCCCTAGTCAACCCCCTTTGAGCATTTATCCTCTCTCTTTTGGTAACCTTGCTACAAGCCTTTCACATTTTGAACATGTTCTCCTCTTGGAACCCGAACCCTCCTAAGCACTCATGTTGGCCCAGGTAAAGGTTAGTTTTGAAGAATGACAAAGGAACTCAGGATGAACCAGGTCCATCCCTCAGGTGCACAAAAACGGACAGATTCGAGCATGTGGGTTGCATGTGAAGGAAATAAGCTTAACTTGGTGTATTTAATATCTCCTGATCAAAAAGGTTGCATAATTGATAAGGAGAAGGACTCCTTAATCAAAGAGAACACTATCCAAGATAGGGAAGGAGTTAGAAGTTGAAATCGACTAGAAATCTTCCACCAAGGAAGAGTTGCATCAGAACTCTAGTTATTTCTTCATCTACTAACTCTATAAATTGCAGGATGTTCTCACATTATAGGTGTTGCACAAAAATACAGAAGTTAAACGTGAATTGAGAGCAAAATAGCAAGGCTTTTTGCAAGCAGTTCGTGTGTGATTCAAGTGTGCAAACCTGAAGCTACATGAACCAGATTGAAGAACCAGCTCCATAAAGAGTTTTATGTGTCTTTCTTTATTTCTAGTTCAATTATAGTAGGTGTTTTCATATTGTACCTTTCAGCTTTTCTAGAAGCAATTGTAATAGGTATTTTGAGTATTCAAGTTAGAGTTAACTTGAAGTTGTCGCAACAGTTATAGGCTGGTTGCTACAACGCGATTAGAGGTAATCCTTATGTTTACAAAGAGTTTTGTAAATGCTGTTTTGGCTCAGTGATTTAGTTAAGTGTTGGGGAAAATCCTACTGAGTAGTAGGTCGTGGTTTTTTCACCTTTTGAGCCAGGTGTTTTCCACGTAAAAATCTCTGTGTTCTTTATTTTATGTACTTATTATTCCGCAAACAGTAGTAGTTAGTACACCTAGAAGAACCAGGTTCTTCTAGAACGAAAATTGGGTACCACACAAATCACCCCCCCTCTTGTGTGGTATTGACGTTTAGAACATCAATTGGTATCAGAGCCAGGTTATCCTTAAAAAGGCTAACACCTTAGGAACAGATCAAGATGAGCGCAACACCTGGAAACCGGGAAGGGCAATCCACTGATAGGCCTCCACTCTTTAATGGCCACTACTACTCTTGGTGGAAAAACAGGATGAGAGATCACATCATCGGAGAAGAGTATCAGCTATGGGACATTGTCACTGATGGTCCCCTGGCTACCATTAAGAAGAATGTTGAAGGAGTAGATGTGCCAAAAACAAGAGCTGACTACAATGCTGAGGACTTGAGGAAGTGGGAAAAGAATGCACAGGCCAAGAAATGTCTTGTGTGTGGACTTGGTCCAGACGAGTACAGTAGAATTCTAAGCTGTACCACTGCTAAGGAAATCTGGGACACTTTGCAAGTGGCTCATGAAGGAACACCTCAAGTGAAGAGGTCCAGAGGAACACTGCTGTATTCTCAATATGAGAATTTCACCATGATCGAAGGGGAAGCCATCCAAGAGATGTATACAAGGTTCACCACACTGACAAATGAACTTAAGTCTCTTGGAAGGGTTATTCTTGAAGAAGACAAAGTTGAGAAGATTTTGACAAGGGTACTGCCAATCTCTTGGGAAAGCAAAATCACAGCTATTCAGGAATCAAAGAACATTGCCACTCTTAAGTTGGATGAGCTAATTGGAAATCTCACTGCCTATGAACTTAGAAGGCAAACCATGAAGATGGATGCACCCAAGAAGGAAAGGAGCATGGCATTCAGAATCACTGAAGGTGATGATCTAGAGGAGGATGAAATGACCATTATCACAAAGGATTTCAAGAAGTACCTAATGAGAGGAAATGGTCCTTCAAAAAGTGGAAGCTACAACAAACCAAGGGTTCCTGAAAAACAAACCAATGAGGGGTGTTACAAGTGTGGGAAGACTGATCACCACATCAAAAGTTGCCCTCAATGGGAAATTGAATGGAAGAAGGAAAGAGCTGAACGAAGGAACAGGAAGAAGGAACAGGTTCAACCCAAGAAGACAAAGGATCAACAAAGGCTATGGTTGCTGCCTGGGGAGAAAGCTCAGATGAGGACTCAGAGGATGAAGATGGAGATGAACAAGCACTTATGGAAATTGGAGAATCCGATGAGGAATATGAGGTAAGTATAATTCATCTCAAAGACAAGATTAAATTTTTGTCTAAAGAAAGGCTATCTGAGTTACTCCTAGATTTCATTGATGAATCTGAGGATCTAAATAATGAAAACAAACAGCTGTCTAAGGAGTGTGTGATTTTGAAAGCTAAGTGCAAAAATCTGGAACTTAGGGCTAGTGAAAGTGAAAGTAAAAATGCTGAGTTAAAGAACCAGGTTCATGAACTTGACACCACAGTCCTAGAGCTTAAATCTGAAAATCTAAAATTGAAATTAGGAACTGGTAAAAAGAAATCTGATCACACACAACTCACTTTAGAAGAAAATGTAGGAAAAATGAAAGATGAGTTGTACAAAAGAGATGAGCAGATAAGAGTCCTTAAGGAGGATCTAAACAAGGTTAAGCACGAGCTAGATAGAACCTGTAAATGGAATAGGTCCTCCGATGCACTTTCATGGCTACATGAACACCATAGTAGCAATAAGAGAGGACTTGACTACGGGACCCCTACACCTTAGTGGGATCCCAAAAGCAAGTACTTCACACTTCCTGAGAACAAAATTTGCACACACTGTGGTAAAACTGGTCACTATAAAAAGTGAATGTATTGCAAAAGAAAAGGCTAGTCAAAAGAATAAAGAATTTGTTCAAGGGAAAAATAGGCTGTCAGGTTGGCCTAAAAAGAATTTGATTCACCCTTTTGCCTATAGAAAGGGACCCAAACTAGTTTGGGTTCCTAAGACTAACCCCTGATTTCCTTTTGCGGGTCCAAGTGAAGGGGAGCAGCCAAATATGGTACATGGATAGTGGCTGTTCAAAGCATATGACAGGAAGCAAGAACCAATTCCTTTCACTTGAGGACCTCAAAGGAGGTAATGTCTCCTTTGGAAATGGGAAGAAAGGTGAGATCATTGGGGTTGGAAAGGTAGGTAAGACTGATTCTCACTCTATTGAGAATGTCTACTTGATAGATGGCCTAAAGTACAGTCTAATCAGTGTATCACAATTATGTGATAAAGCTAACTTGGTATCATTCAGCACTACCAAATATTTTGTGATTAATCTTACCATTGACAAGATTGTTTTGCAGGGAAAAAGAGTTAACAATATTTACATTGTAGATTTGTCTACTCTCTCAGAAAATGAACCAACTTGCTTAAGTGTCTTGGAAAATGATCCCCTCCTTTGGCACAAGAGACTTGGGCATGCAAGTCTGAGTCAACTCAACAAATTAGTCTCCAAGGACCTGGTGATAGGGCTGCCTAACATCAAGTTCAAGGAAGACAAAGTTTGTGAGGCTTGTGCAAGGGGGAAGCAGGTAAGATCCTCTTTTAAAAGCAAGAAAGTGGTAAGTACCACCAGAACGATGGAACTGGTCCATATGGATCTCTGTGGTCCAATGAGAATATTAAGCAGAGGTGGTAAAAGACATGTGATGGTGCTTGTTGATGATTTCTAGGTTTACTTGGACATTGTTTTTAACATCTAAAGATGAAGCATTTGACATGTTTACTTCTTTTGTTAGAAAAACTCAGAAACAACTAGGTAATCAACTTGAATCAATTAGGTCTGATCATGGAACTAAATTTGAAAATGCTAAGTTTGCTGAATTTTTGCATGCTGCATCATAAATAGTTGCATGACTAGACCTCTTGTTAAGAAGATTCCCTATGAGTCACTTAAAGGGAGAAAGCTAAATATATCCCATCTTAGGGCATTTATATGCAAGTGCTTTGTGCACAATAATGGCAAAGACTCCCTAGGTAAGTATGATCCCAGAAGTGATGAGGGAGTATTCTTGGGATATTCTTCACATAGCAAAGCATATAAAATATACAATAAAGAACTATGTGTGTAGAAAAAATGTGTATGTTATTTTTTAAAACTAACATTCTTTCTGAGAGGCAGGAGCAAGATAATGAAGAGATTGGGCTGATAAGAAATTCAAATGGTGAAACCACAGTCCAGTCTGAAGATGCATCACAGGAAGGAACAGGTGATGGAACAGGTCCCTCCACCCAGGGCAACATGACAGGGGGAACTAACTAGAGAGGAACTGATCCTCAAACCTCGAGGGAACCTGTCCATGAACCATTCCTCAGTAACAAAACCAGGAAGGAACATCCAAACGAAATTGACACT
>NW_017670780.1:137098-139401 GCF_001879085.1 Nicotiana attenuata | reverse complement strand
TTGCGTATAATTAGATTAATCTTGCTCAGCCTCATTACTTTCATAGTATACTCTTGTGCCATGTGTTAAAATGACTCATTAATCTCTAATGATATTTTCTCTATTTTGGCAAATTTAGACTCACTCAAGAGAATTATCATTGAAGAACCTGGTTTATCAAGGTAACACGGTATGTTTTCTGCACTCTGCATAATTTGAAATAACTATATTTGGATCATGAGCAGAGTCCTACCAAATACCAAACTCCTTTTGGACTCATCCGTTACAAGTGAACCAGTTCCATTCAAAAGATTCCCAACCGAATGGAAGTATCTAGATTCTAGTGGTACACTCCAACGTCTCTTCAAAACTGAATTTCAGTTTAATTAAACTTCGAAGAGTCTGAAAAGATGTAGTTACCCCATCAATTATTCCCCTGTATCTTGATCAGCTTTAGTGTATTCCTTACTTCATCTCTCTCAAGCCGTCAAAAACTCTCATTCTTCTTTCATCTTCCAAACACAATATAATTCTCTTCTCTTCCATACCCTAGCCCAGATATGTCGAACACTTCTGAAAATCCTTCATCACTACCACTAGAAACCACTTCCACACCTTCTACAACACCAATCTCTAAGAAAAGTAGATTAAAGATGATGGCTCGTAAGATTGTCGCTGAAGGAGAGCAGATCAAGAAAATAAACAAGCAATTGAAAGGTCAAACTCCACAAAGGGGACTTGTGTAAACTTTACTCACTAAATCACTAAAAATTATTATTCGAATCTAGCTTAAAAAGCAAAGTCCAATAATATGATTTATACTATACTACGATTTTCCCTCTCTCCCCCCCCTTCTCTCTTCTCCCCTCTTACCCTCCTCTTAAATAATAACTAAATTATCAAGTAACGGAGTTTGTTGTTGTGTATTATCAGTAGAGGATAGTATTTCCAGGGTTGTGATTCGAGTTCACCAATCGTATTTGTGTTCTAATTAAACTCTCCTTTCATAATAATTCACTCTTTCAAGTAATCGATTCAAATGCTCTCATAGCCTCTCGAAGTACTATCACCATTCTTCAATAGATAACGCCTTATTTCCTAGTGAAAATCAATCTTTAAGAACGCATTAAGATCAGATATTAATAAGACAGGTGACTAGGTATATTCCTTCCTAATCCACAAATCCGTCACCCCTAAGGGTTAAGATTCATGGCTCTCTTCAATTTCTTCTCTAATCTCAACACGGCTTTCCCAAGCACAGCATAGATAGTAAATAGAACCTAACTGTTGGGCCAGACAATTAGGCAATTAAACACAGAATGAAAAACAACCATATGTTGGTGATATTATAATCAAATGTAAGTTAATATCCAAACAACATATATTCATGCTCTAAATCACTAACCCCCAGAACAATGGGTGTTTAGCCACTCATATGTAATCAAAAACAAATTGGCATAAGTTTTGATTAAGTGAAAATACTAGAAAAGGATGAAGAATTCCGGTTGTTCTTGCTCCTCAAGGTTCTCTGCATGTATCTTTGCTCCCAGGTGCGTCTCTCCCGTTCAAAAATAAGTTTTAGGATGGCTTTTATACGTGTTGGATAGTTTAGGGCTGAGAGAGATGAGTCCAGGGGCAAATAGGACCAACTTCGCGTAACCGGTGCTCCAGCTCGGCGCCAGGATGCACCTTCCATTAGCGCCCAAAGAAGTCACGTTTGATGTTATACCTTACCTTCTGACCTGGATGCGGTGTGATGCTTTCGATGCGCGTCGCCACAGGTGGCGCGCAGGCCGCTGCATGTTGGCCGGCTCAACTGGCCAAATCTTTGATCTTTGTCCGTTTTAGCTTCAAATCTTGACACGTTTGTCCCCACTTTGCTCCCGAATCATTCCTACAAGTAAAAACACTTCAATTTAATTATAAATTATAAGCATTTAAACATCCCCAAAGTTCCGAACAGAAGTAAATTGAGGCGATATACATAAAGAATATATATACTTTAAGCCAAACATCATCCATTCCGCTTCAGGTGGTCAACAATACGGGTAGATTCGAGCATGTGGGTTGACACGTGAAGGCAGATGAAGCTTTAATCTTGGTGTATTTAATATCTCCTGATCCAAAGGTTGCAATAAGTTGATAAGGAGAAGGACTTCCTTAATCAAAGAAACCTATTCCAAGATAGGACAAGGGACGTTAGAATTGAAATCACAACTAGAACTCTTCCACCAAGGAAAGAGTTGCCATCAGAAATCTGTTATTCTTCATCTACTAACTCTACAGAATTGTAGGATGGTTCTCACATTATAGGTTTTGCACAA
>NW_017670780.1:108097-136234 GCF_001879085.1 Nicotiana attenuata | reverse complement strand
GTTGCACAAAAACGCAGAAGTTAAACGTGAATTGAGAGCAAAATAGCAAGGCTTTTTGCAAGCAGTTCGTGTGTGATTCAAGTGTGCAAACCTGAAGCTACATGAACCAGATTGAAGAACCAGCTCCATAAAGAGTTTTATGTGTCTTTCTTTATTTCTAGTTCAATTGTAGTAGGTGTTTTCATATTGTACCTTTCAGCTTTATCTAGAAGCAATTGTAATAGGTATTTTGAGTATTCAAGTTAGAGTTAACTTGAAGCTGTCACAACAGTTAGAGGCTGGTTGCTACAACGGGATTAGAGGTAATCCTTAGGTTTACAAAAGAGTTTTGTAAATGCTGTTTTGGCTCAGTGATTTAGTGAAGTTTTGGGGAAAATCCTACTGAGTAGTAGGTCGTGGTTTTTTCACCTTTTGAGACAGGTGTTTTCCACGTAAAAATCTCTGTGTTCTTTATTTTATGTACTTATTATTCCGTAAACAGTAGTAGTTAGTACACCTAGAAGAACCAGGTTCTTCTAGAGCGAAAATTGGGTACCACACAAATCACCCCCACTCTTGTGTGGTATTGACGTTTAGAACATCAACTCATATGTAGTATGTGGCTCAAAGCCTAAGTTTGGGGGGGGGGGGGGAGTTGAGAAATCTAAAAGAGGTACCAAGGCCTTAAAAAGAGAGAAAATAAATGATCTCCATGAAAGAGAAAGTAATGTGAACAAAAAGAAGCCCAAAAAGGGACAAAAGGGAGATTGATGAAATAGAGTGAGCCAAATATCTCTAGCATAAAAATCAAGGTAAAAAAATGAAATTGTCAAGAGTGATGATAAGTCTCTCTAGCCTCCAAGAAGAAGGGATACCTCCAAAGATTTGACAAATATGAGCAAAGAAATAAGAAGCGGAGTGCTTAAGGAATGGTGTAACCACTTATCCCATATAGTATCCTACCCCAAACCAAAAGCCTTCATTACAACCCAAAATGAATCCTATTTAATTTCGAACTGAGTATGCTTACATTAGTAGAGATGTACATGAGGGGAAACCTTTGTTGCACTAGAAACTGGGTGTTGAAAATTGAAGTGAGTAATGCAAACGGAAGGTAAAAGAGGAAGAGTTTGGAGTCCACCATGATTTACATGAAAGAACGAGAGTCCTTAATGAATGAAGTTAACTCTTGAGGCTAAAATGTCATACTAGAATTACATGAGATGAGCAAGTTGCACCTTTTTGAAAAATTTGACACCTTGTTTAGAATGCATGAGTGTTCTGGGTAATTGTTGGTCTCAACTGAGTATAAATGACTTGTGGGTGACTCTTTGAGATGATCATACAATGTGGGAAGAAGGGTGTTAATCTAGTTGCTTGATGACAAGCAAAGACTTAAGCTTGGGGGAGTTGATAAGTGTGGTTATAGTACCTTCTTGCTGTAGTTTTTAGTCTGAAAGTACTGATTTTTATCTCGGAATCTAATAAAATTGGTCAAATTGCAGGTGTGCTAGAGAATGTAAGATCAGTGAAGAAAACGACTCAAAAAAAGAGATGTTCTAGCCAAGTTCAGCAAAGAGGAGAAATGCTAAGAAAAGTGTGATCCACAGAATTCCATCTGCGGCCACAAAAGCAAGTATTTCCACAAAAGATGGAATGGGCCGCAGAAGAAGAATTGAAGCTTTAGGGATTTTTTATAGAAGCGTGCTCTACAGATTAAAATGTGCAGTTGCACTTGGTCCGCAAAATAGGTTTGCACTGACAAGCTTGAGAGATCAGAGAATGAGAAATCGAACTCAAATGCAGCCCGCAGAAATTAAAGTGCGGCCCAAAAGATGATGTATGGCCGCAAAAGGTAAAGTGCGAAAGCAGAACTCCTCCTAGTAAAAGCACAACATTATCAACCCAGCTAAAGTGCGGACCTCAGAAGTTGAAGTGCGGTCACAGAACCCTCCTAAGGGCATTTCTGTTAGAGATTCAGGGAGCCTTATAAATAGGACTTTATGACTTTTTAGGGCATCTTTTCATTATAACAGCCGGCAATTCGTTATTTTTAGCCATTTGGAGCAATTTTGAGCTACAATTAAAGATGATCTCTCCATGTCTATTAAGATGAGTAGCTAGATTTTTATCTAGGGTTGTGATCCAACCCTAGTATGTAAAACTTATGGGTGTTTAATATTATGCTTGCTATTAATTGGGTTAGTATTATTTAGCCTTATTTATGCTTTAAAGTTAGAATTGATGGTTGCAAACATTGATTCATGCCTATTTGACTTTGTTCTTACTTGAGAAAGAGGAATTTAGTCTAGGAAAACTTGACTAACAAAAAATTGAACTAGTTGAGTTATTGATTAGGTTAATTAAAGGATTTGAACTATAGATAGGGATAATCTAGGTTGGACTCATATTCAATTACGCTTATAGCTACCCATTTGGACATGAGAGAGCTAATTTGGGCATAATCACTCTTTAAACGAGAGGTATTGAGTGAGTACGTGAGCATTGAGAGTCATAACACCCCGATCTGCCAAGCAAGCATAAATTTACTTTAACCATTAGGTTTACACCTAGGTTAAGATTACAATCCTAGACTTTTCTCTATTTGATAAAACTTCAAAAATATTTCGATTATTACTTGTGTGCTAGCTTAGTCAAAATCCTCAGTAGTTTAATTAGCAAAATTGATATCCACTTTTATTTGGAAGTTAAATTTAGTTATTTCAAGTTGCTCTCTAAAATATTTACCTTAACACCCAATCGTTTGACCCCGACTCGTGTTGGATTTTATTATTGCAACGACCGTTTCATATTCCCTTAATTTGAGATGTGAATTGGGCGTGATCACTCTCATACAATCATCATTGAAGTGGAACTTGGCGTCTTTCTTGAGGAGTTTGCACAAAAGATTCACCACTTTATAAAAGTCTTAGATCAATCTCCGGTAGAATCCCGAATGGCCCAAGAAACTCTGCACTCCTTTTACCGAGGTAGGAGGTGGAAGCTTAGAAATAACTTCAATTTTTGCCTTATCCACTTCAATACCATTCTTTGAAATTTTATGGCCAAGGACAATGCTTTCCTCAACCTGAAATGACATTTCTCCCAATTGAGTACCAAATTTATTTCTTCACATCTAGCCAACACCTTGTCCAAGTTAGCAAGACAATCATCAAATGAATCTCCAACAACCGAAAAATCATCCATGAAGACCTCAAGGTAGTCTTCCACCGTGTTCGTGAAAATAGCCATCATACACCCTTGAAAATTCGCAGGTGCACTGCATAATCCAAAAGGCATCCGCTTGAAATCAAAGGCACCATATAGGCATGTAAAGGTGGTTTTCTCTTGGTCTTTCAGTACAAAAAGAATTTGGTTCCATCCTGAGTAACCATCAAAAAAGAAAAAGAAAGCACGACCGGCTAACCTATCAAGCTTTTGGTCCATGAAAGGGAGAGGAAAATGGTCCTTCCTTGTGACTTTGTTGAGCTTTCGATAATCCATACAAACTCTCCAGCCGGTGACCGTTCTTGTAGGTATCAACTCATTCTTATCACTGGTAACAACCGTCATGCCCCTTCCCCCTTCTTTGGGACATATTGAACCGAAGAAGTCCATGAACTATCGGAAATGGGGTAGACAACCCCCAACTATTTGATAATCTCATTTTTGACCACCTCTTGCATAGCCTCATTGAGTCTTCTTTGATGTTCAATGGACGGTTTAGCACCATCCTCCAACTTGGTCTTATGCATGCAAAATTCCGGGCTTATACCCCGAATGTCCGCAAAAGTCTATCCAGTGGCTTTCTTTCTCCTTTGTAAGACCGCCAATATGGAATCTACCTGCACATTAGTCAAACAAGAAGAAAGAATAACAGGTAAAGTAGAACTAAGGCCAAGAAGTTCATACCGAAGGTGGGGTGGAAATGGCTTCAACCCCAAGGTAGGTGGCTCTTCAATTGAAGGCTTTGTAGGAGGAGTCTTTCTATTCTTAATATCCAATGATAACTTTGGCGGTGCATAGTTGTAAGACCCCATTTTTTGCAAAGAATTCACACATTACATGACTCCATCCATTTCATCATCATCAATGTTGAGCAAAATGGCTTCCAACATGACACCAATATTAATTGTGGTACTAGTATCATCAACAATGACACCGATCACCAATTCCACAAAAGAATACACCTCATTGCTATTTGGTCGAAACATAGACTTTCACACATGAAATACCACTTGTTCATCACCAACTCGAAAAGTGAGTTTTTCGGCTTCAACATCACAAAGGGCCTTACCCATAGCAAGGAAAGGACTTCCAAGAATTATAGGCACTTCATAATCAACCTCACAATCAAGAATAACAAAGTTCGCTGGAAGAATAAATTTATCAACTCGGACCAATACATCCTCCATCACATCCAACGGTCTTTGCATTGTGCGATCAACCATTTGTAACCTCATAAATATGGGTCTTGGATTCCCAATCCCCAAAGAACCAAACACTGAATAGGGCATCAAATTGATACTCGCCTCAAGATCACATAAAGCTTTAGCAAAATCGACACTTCCAATAGTACAAGGAATTGTGAAAGTGTCGGGATCCCCGGTAAGGGTTCCTTAGAATTTTGCACCACCGGATACGGCATGTCAATGATGTGTTCCCTAGACGGGTTCACCTCCTCTCGAACTTTTCCACACTACAATCAATTTCAATCCGAACTTTATAACGTACTTGAGCATCATTTTGTGGGACTTCCTCCTCTTGGAATATTTGGTCATCATCTCCAATTTGCTTTTCATTTGAGGTGGGTGCATTACCGCCTCTTCCACTTCTTATGATAACCGCCATGGCATGTCCCATATTGTTGCCACCCTTTGGGTTCACTACTGTTTCACTTGGCAATACACTTTTAAGACGAGTATTAAGAGCTTGAGAGATTTTCCCCGTTTGAACTTCAAGACTCCGACGATGTGGTCAAGTTGGGCATCCGAATCCACATTCTTTTCCATCATTTGATTGAACATGTCAATATGAACCATTTCATTGCTTGAGGAACTTGAAGCGCGGAAGGATAAGGATGTGGGTTGCTTGGTTGTTGGTACATTGGAGGTCTTTGGAAACCCTAGCTCTGGTTTGCATGATTGTTATTGTTCTCCCAATTTCCTTGGTTTTTACCTCCTCAATTCCCTTGGTTATTGTTGTTATGCCAATTCCCTTGATTGTAAGAACCCGAATTATCTTAGTTGTTTTAAGACCATCATTGATTTTGATTGGAGCCTTGGAAATTGCTCCATTGCCCTTGGTAATTGTTCACAAATTGTACCTCTTCTTCCTGCTCTTGATAGGAGTCATCTTGATCATAACCACCATCATCTTATGCATAAGTCTCTACCCGGGGTTGAAATTGGGGACCTTTAGTCCGATTCTTATTGACCAAAAAACTCACCCCCTCCATGGCATGAGCTTGCTTAGGAGTTTGATTTTGACGAAGTTGAGCCGCAGCAAGTTGAGTCATGGTGGTCGTCAATTTCGCAATAGCTTGCTCATGGTCTTGCAATTCTTTATGAAGGTGAATCATGTTGGGATCACCTTGAGGGACATTGGCTCGGGATTCTCAATACCTCTTGGTTAAGGAGCGACTGAGCGCAATTTAGCTTTCTCAAGTCCAAATGAGTAGTTATAAGTGCAATTAAATATGAGTCCAAGTTAGATTTCCCTATCTCTAGTTCAAATTCATTAATTAAACTAATCAATAACTCAACTAGTTTAATTTCTTGTTAGCCAAGTTTTCCTAGACTAAGTTCCTCTTTCTCAAGTACGATAACATGGTCAAAAAGGCATTAATCAATATTTGCAACCATCAATTCTAACTCGAAAGCATTAACAAGGCTAAACGACACTAACCCAATTAATAGCAAGCATAATATTAATAACCCATAAGATTTACATACTAGGGTTGGATTACAACCCTAGATATTAATATAGATACTCATGTTAAGAGTCTTGAAAAGATGAAAATAAAAAGAAATAAAGACATGAAACTAAAATTAAATGAAAGAGTAGATGGTCCTCTCTAATTGTAGCTCAAACTTGCTCCAAATAGCTAAAAGATACCGAGCTCCTAGCTGCTACAGTGAAAAGATGCCCTAGAAAAGTCATAAAGTTCTATTTATAGGGCTCCCGAAATCACTGACAAAAATATCCTTCAGAGGATTCTGCGGCCGCACATCAGCTTTTGTGGTCCGCACTTTGCTGGGTTGATATTATATGTGCTTTCAGTAGGAGTTCTGTCGTCGGACTTCAGCTTTTGTGGCCGCACATTAGCTTTTGCGGACCAAGTGTGATAGCATATCTTAGTCTGCAGACTGCACTTCTGCCAAAAGTTCCTGAAGTTTTATTTCTTCTTCTACGGTCGCATTCCTTCTTTTGCGGACCGCACTTGCTTTGGTGGCAGCAGGTGTAATTATGCGGACCGCACTTTTCCTCTTTGCTGAACTTGGCAAGAACATCTCCTTTTTGAGTCATTTTTCTTCATTGAACTTACATTTTCAAGCACACCTGCAATTCACTCATTTTCATTAGATTAGGAGACAAAAATCAACACTTTCGGAGTAAAAATATAGCAAGAAGGTACTAATAAATGGTTAAAATCCACACTTATCAATAATCGCGAAAGCCTTCACGCGATCGCATAGACCAACTGCCTCCCCTGGAAAACACGTCGCGTTCATGACCTCAACCATGCGAGTGCGAAGCACTACCAGACCACCATCCACGATTGCGATGGCCCCTCCGCGATCGCGAAGAACAACTCTTCTAAGCTTCACACAACACTCCGCGATCGCGAGGCCTTCTCTGCAATAGCAATGCACACCAGATATCAGCAAAATCTGCCAACTTCAACCTTACTCGGGGTGGTCCGAAACTCACCCGAGCCACCTGGGACCCCGTTCAATTATACCAATAAGTCCATAAACTAATCCAAACCTACTCGAGGTCTCGAAATACATAAAATAACATCACAACCAAGAATCACACCCCAAGCCAAATTAATCAACTTCTAATCTTCAAACTTCTTCCAACTAACTCCAAACATGACGAATCATACTTAGACAACTCGAAATGACACCGAATTCACATACAAGTCCAATATAACAAAACGAACCTACTCCCAGGCTCGGAATGCCAAATGGGATCTGGTAACACCAAAGTCCACCTCAAGTCAAATATAGCAAACTGTAAAACCTTTAAAATTCTAACTTCTAACAATAAGCGTCGAAAAGCTCCCGGTTCACTCGAAACTCGATCCGAACATACACCCAAATCTAAAATCACCATACAAACCTATTGGAATCTTCAAATTCCGATTCCGAGGTCATTTACTCAGAGTGTTGACTCAAGTAAAACTTGGCCACCTTAGGCCACTATTATGAAACTAAGTATTCCAAATTCAACCGAGCCCTTCCAAAACCAAACCAACCTCCCCCCAAGTCATAAAACATGAAAATCACATACAGAAAATCTTAAATAAGGGAGCAGGGATCTAGAAATCAAAACGACCGGTCGGGTTGTTACATTCTCAATCTCTTAAGTTAATGTTCGTACTTGAATGAGTTTAGAATCATACCTGAAGTGCGAATATCTACTCCACATGTCCTCCCCAGTCTCCCAAGTCGCCTCCTCGACTGGTTGACCTCTCCACTGGACCTTCACCGGTGCAATCTCCTTAAACCTCAACTTGTGAACCTATCTGTCAACAATGGCAACTAGCTCCTCCTCGTAACTCAAGCTCTCATCCATCTGAACTATGCTATAATCCAACACATGGGACCTATCGGCATGGCACTTCTGGAGCATATACACGTAAAATACCGGATGAACTTCCGATAGATAGGCAAAGCAAGCCTGTATGCAACCTCACCAACTCTCTGTAGAACGTCGAATGGGCCGATGGATCTCGGACTCAACTTGTCTCTCCTCCTGAATCTCATGATACCCTTCTTCGGCTATACTTTCAAAGTACCTTCTCCCCTATCATGAATGACAAATGACGCGCTTTCTAATCCTTGTAACTCTTCTGCCTGGACTGTGCTGTATGAAGCCGCTCTTGAATCAACTTTACCTTATCCAAGGCATCCTTTACCAAATCAGTACCATATAACCTAGCCTCGCTGGCCTCAAACCAATCGATGGGGGAACGACATCGTCGACCATACATTCACACATACAAAAGTATAATAACATCATACAAACTCGCTCGCTATCTCAAATCAATAAAATAACATCAAATATCAAGAACTGATTATCAAAACTCAAGATTTTCAAGTTTAAAACTCAATTTTCCAATTTTCACATAATGCGCCGAAACGGCCTCGGGTCACCCGAGACCCCAACCAAACATGCTTATAAGCCCAAAAAGATTATGCGTACTTACCGGAATTGTCAACACTCCGATCCGAGGTTTATTACCAAAAACATTGACCGTGGTCAACTCTACTTATTTTTAAAGTAAAATATCACATTTTCTTTAAATTTTCACATATGAACTTTTCGGAAAACGACATGGACCATGCGGCAAGTCATAAATTATCAAATAGAGCTACGGGAGGCCTCAAAACACAGAAAATGGAGCTAATACTCAAAACGACCCATCAGATCGTCACAAAATTAAAGTTAAATACCTATTTGAACAAAGCTCATAAGCATTGTATAACAATATTTGAATTAAGATAAAAAATGTTGAAATTTGAACTTAAAAATATATAAATATTTTATTATAAAAATTAATTTCAATTTGAATTTTAAAATAAAATATTATTTCAAATTTACAGATAAAAAAATTTGAGTTGAGATAAAAGAAATTTTATTTGCTTATAGAAAATAATACAAAAGTAGCAATATTAAGAATATTAGTAGATTTATGATAAAATGGCCAAATAGCTTATCTGTTTATATTTTTAAAAAGTTAAATTTAAAATTAATTTTAAATATGATAGTATTTTAGTTATATGTAAAATTCAAAATGAAGAAAACTAATTCTAATATTATAGTAGAAAAAATATATAAAGATGAAAATAGAGATAATATGAGGATATTTATTCTTTGAATTATTTAAAGAAAAATGAATCATATAGTCATCGTATAACTTTTTTTTTGTTTCTTTTTTATTATAATTTCTATTGTTTAGTATTATTATGTTATTAATATGACTTTTTATTAGCGCGCCATTTAGCTTAATATCATTGTCAGCTACTCCTTTTAATATAGCACACTAATGTTTCTTACTTGTTAAAAATTATTTTTAAATTTTTATTTTATTTCATATAGTTGACAATTCTTCAATTTTTTAAATATATCAAATAAAATCTTTGTATAGCATTCACTTATTTTATTTTATTTTCTAATTTTATATAAATTTAGTTAATGAAATAGTGTATTGAGAAGTAAGATGCCAGTTGGAATTCTATTAATACAACATGATATAATATACTAAAAATATAAATTATAATTTAAAATAATTAATATTCTTTAATATTGATAGCGCATTGCGCGAGTTCTAATACTAATTTATCATAAAGATACTTCATGTAACGACCCGACCGATCGCTTTGAGCTCTAGCGCGTCGTTCAGCAGTTTGAGGCCATGAATAGCTTCACATCAGGTAATATGACTTGTACGCACGGTCGGATTTGAATTTCGGGAAGTTCGGAGTTGATTTGGAAAGAGAATTCTCATTTTCGGAAGCTTTAAGTTGAAAGAATTGACTAAGATTAGATTTTTGAGTAAACGACCTCAGAATCGGGATTCGAAGGTTCTAGCAAGTTCGTATGATGATTTGGACTTGGGCGTATGTTCAGATCGGGTTTTGGAAGACCCGGGAACGTTTCGACACCTATTGTGGAAGTTAGCATTTTTGGAAGAATTTCATAAGTTTGGGTAGAAGTGTATTCCGAGTCTGGAAGAATTTCAGTGTTATCAATGTTCGTTTGGGATTCCGACTGGAATAGCTCCGTATGGTGATTCTGGTGTTGGGAGCGCGATCGGAAGTGAATTCGGAGGTCCGTGGGTCATTTTGGAGTCATTTGGCTAAAGATAGAAATTTGAAGGTTTTTGAGGAGTCTGACCGGAAGTGGACTTTTTGATATCGGGGTTGGATTCAGATTCTGGAAGTTGGAGTAGGTCCGTAACGTCAAATATAACTTGTGTACAAAATTTGAGGTTAATCGGACGTGATTTGATATGTTTCGGAATCGAATGTAGAAGTTTAAAGTTCTAAAATTCATTAAGCTTGGATTGGAGGTCGATTCATGATTCTAGCGATGTTTGATGTGATTTCGAGCAAGTCCGTAATGTGTTATGGGACTGGTTGGTATGATTGGACGGGGTCCCGGGGGCCTCGGGTGGATTCCGGGTGGTTAACGGATCGAATTGGAATTTGGAGGAAGAGTTGAAGCTGATGCCTTCTGGTGTAACCGCACCTGCGAGAATTGGGCCATAGGTGCAGGGCCGCAGAAGCGACTAGGAGGGGCGCAGATGCGGTTTTGACCAGAAGTGAAGAGACCGCAGATGCGGTCATGTAGCTGTAGAAGTGGGAGCGCACCTGCGGTGGTTGAGGCGCAGAAGCGGAAAAGGGGGGCCTGGTGAGAAACCGCAGGAGAAGTAGAAAGGCCGCACCTACGGAACCACAGAAGCGGTCAAGGGACCGCAGGTGCGGAAATGTTGGAGGCTGAGAGTTCTTTTAAATCGGGGGTTGGGTTCATTCCAACCCCATTTCTTCCATTAGAGCTGATTTTGGAGCAACTTTAAGGTACCATTTTCACCACCAAACATGAGGTAGGTGATTCTACTGGTTATGAATTAATATTTGGATTATATACAGATTTGAGCATGAAAATTTGGTAGAAATTGTGGGTTTTTGATAGGAGACATAGGAATTTATATTTTGGATTTTTACCACGATTTTGGGCATGGAATTAAGAGAAAATCATATATTTGAGTTCGTGAGTTCATGGGTAAGCTTTAACTTCGAAAAATTTTGGAGTCCGGGCACGTGGGCCTGAGGGCGTTTTTGCCAACTTTTCGATCGAGGTTAGGAATTGTTATAAATTGGATTATTATGAGTAGTTGATCATATATTAATGGATTTGCATAATTGCCGGCTAGTTTTGGAGCGTTGTGCATCAATTTGAGTCCTCGGAAGGGCGTGGAATGCCGGTTATGGAACTTCGGAGCGAGGTGAGTCTTCTTTCTAACCTTGTAAGAGGGAATTGTCCCCATAGGTGAGTTAATTGGTTATGTGCTCCTATTTGTGGGGGCTACGTACGCACGAGGTGATGAGAGTCCATGCGTAGCTACTATCATGCTTATATCCGGGTAGTCTAGGACCCAAAATCATGTTTTACTTGTGATAATTGTAACCTTATTGATAGTTTAAATTTCTTAAGTCATACCGAAGTGGCAAATGATTTTCTAAAAGAGTAAAACTTCATTTTCATGGCTTGTAAAAAAAGAAATTTACACCTCCTCGAATAATTGTCTCCTCGATGAATGTCTTGAATGACTGTTTCAGTATGTGTTTCTATGTGTACCTGCCTCGCATGTATGATTTGCGAGCAGGGTGATTGTTTAATAATGTTTGACCGCGTCGCATGTATGATTCCCGAGCGGGGTAATAGATGCATCTATGGTTCGCGCCATTCGACCCTCTGGCAGTGCACAATTTAAATATTGTTGGATCGGGTCGTACGTCCTCGGCATGATTTGCGCATGCTTGTATTGCTTGCCTTGAAATTTATTGGAGTGATATTGTTTCTTTCCGGTTTGAGAATAAATGTATAAATAATGAAAAGGGATTTGGGAATTTCCTATAAAAGAAAGAATTGCTTACTTGCTTCACTTTATTGAATTACAATCATGCTTATATAAATCCTCAATTTGTTACATTATTGATATATCATTATTGGACCACTAATAAGTGTCGAAGTCGACCTCTCGTCTCTACTTCTTCGAGATTAGGCAGGATACTTACTGAGTACACATTGTTTCGTACTCGTGCTACACTTGTTGTGCATTTTGTTGCACAGGTACATGTATTTCTAGTGGCCTACTGGGCGTAGCAGCACGGATGATACGGAGACTAGGTGAGCTGCATTTTTCGAGGTGACCCGCAGCCCGTATTGTATTTACTTCTATCCAATTTTTATTCCGGACAGTGATTGTACTTATTTCAATCCCCTTAGTAATTTCTCATGCACTTGTGACACCGGATTCTGGGATGTCCATGGGATTATTCAGTATTTGAAATTGTTAAAGATATTTTTATTTATTTAGCGAAACTTATTCTTTATTGTTTAAATATATAAAAGAAGTAAATTAAGAGCTATCTAAAACAAGAAGTTGTTAATTAATTAGTGTTGGCTTGCCTGACAATGGTGTCCGGCGCCATCACGACCCTTAGTGGATTTTGGGTCGTGACAACATGGTGTCAGAGAACTAGGTTGCCTTAGGTCTCACGAGTCATGAGCAAGTCTTGTAGAGTCTCACGGATCGGTACGGAGACGTCTGTACTTATCTTCGGGAGGCTACAGGGCTGTTAGGAGCACTTCCCTTCTTGATTTCCACATCGTGCAATTTGATTCCTTTGAGGCTTATGCCTTTGTTTCCTTCCCAATCGATCTTATGCAATGCGAAGCGATTATTATAAATCAAGGATTGAGAAATTTTAAAGGTACTACAGAGATGGTACGGGATGCTTCTCCCCGACGTAGTTGGTTTGACTATTATCGTCGCCTTGTGGAAGGATATTCTGTCGTTCCAACTCAGTAGTTGCACTTTTAAGATCTCTTAGGCTAGGCACAATTTTCCATGATGCTTATGAACAATTGTCGTGCAGTATGATGTGATGGTAGGATGCTTGCCTACGTGTCGGGACAGTGAATGACTTGAAAGGAGGTATACTCAGTGTATGATTCTGAGATTCGATATTTCATTTCCGGTGTAGGGAAGCAATTGGCTTATGAATGTCCAAATTTGGATCGATGGAGTAACAAGACTTGGTATTTTCAAGCGTGGTGAAATTTTTATATGTGACGCGGTGTCGTCGTCCTCGATTGTATGTGTTAAGTTTGCCGGTGTTATGGTCTTCTGCAATTCGCCTTTGGGGTAAGATATTGTGAAATAATATTGGGGAAATAACTGTTAGATATCGCGGGGTGCGGTGGTTCAGGATTGAATCGGTGTTTCTAATGTTGACAGTTCGAGAAGACGACCTTCGTAAAGGTTTAAAGTTGGTGGCGATTTGTGGGTTCAAGTGCTACGAAGATAGATTTTATTTAATGCAACAACTGAGTAGCAAAGGATGAGGAAAGACAGGTGGGGAGTGTCAGGCGGCGGCTAACATTTTTAGAAGTCCAGGTATAAGAAGTGAAGGTCGAGTAGTTGATTAAAGGAGTGAGTTCCGCCAAAGTGGGAGAGTGGCAGAGATGCATATGGGTTTTGTGATAGGATGACCACACACCTTAAGGAATGTTTCGAATGATTTGGGGATTTTAGCGGACGATGATTGGGTCTACGGATTTAATTTGAAGTATGGGCTATTATGCGGCAGGAGAATTGATATAAGGGAAAGGAGCTGCTTGAAATGAAAAAGGATACAACATGACTTTGAATTGGAAGGATGTTGCCGCACATTTAACTTATGTCCACGAGGGGTGAATTGTCTTGTACAGCTAGAGAGTGAGCTCGGACTCAGGTGGGTTATCTCCAGTGAGCAGATCGGCGGTCGCATGGTTGACGAAGCTTTTGCGAAGAATTCTATTGGTTATACAGCAAAGAGATCGATCATGCGAACGTGGTTGATGATTCAGAGTATAAAAGGGGGTTTTATAGAAAGATTCCGAGAATTTTGGCGATTGATTGCGCAAGGTTATGTCAATAAGAGATAAAGAATCCTGGTGAATTCCAGAGCTGTGTAATAGTGGCTTCAAGCTAAGTGGGAGAGTCCCACCGCCTGATTGGGTTGCATGGTTAACTACTTGCGAGGTTTCTGGTTATTAGCATATTGACGGGTTAATTCAGCTAACATAAGTGGTAACTTGAGCAAAGGAATTATTAAAGGTGTGCTATGATTGGCCTTAGTGGCTCATGTACAGACTTGGGGAAGGATTCAGGATTTATGCCTTGTATAGGTGCGGGTTTCAAGGGATGTGATTCTGCCAGGTGCTTCGTCGAGAGGGTATTCATGTGCTAGAAGATTCATGGAGTTGATTATATACGAGGCCAAGTCAGAGCGGGTGGTTCTCAACAACGGTCCTAGTGGATTCAAAGGGGTAAAGTGTGGTGCCTAATGATTTCGAGCCTATAGGTACGGTTAAGAAGCAAGCTTTGTAGCAGCTTATGAGAAGAGGCCCAAAATGTTCTATGAAGTTTTGACTTGCAGTGTAGCATTGGGAGGTATGAAATGGTTCGTCGGATTTGAGACAGCATGGTCTCGTGATTCGAGGTCACTCGGGACGAGTGCGGATAGAGTGTGTGAAGTGTTGAATGGAATTATTATTATTTCTAAGGAAATCAAGGATAAATTGGAAGAAGATAGATTGGTTATCCATAGTTGAATTTGCATATTGGTGGTAGTGATCAGTTCCTTCAGCGCGATCAAGTTATGCAAGTGATTTGTGACGGAACGTGTGAGGCTTGTTGGCTGCAGTAATTGATGTTATTCAGAAGTATCCTACTGTTATGGCTTGTTAAGTGTGGGCGGATCTCGGAAGAGCTATGGTGGCTTAGACCACTACTTAGAGATTTGCATATTCTACGATTTTGAGAATTCACTCGTGTGTTGCAATGGTTCTCCTTGAATGAGTTAAGTAAAAAGTTTTTATATGATGAAGTGTTAACCCATTAGTGGTTCCGGACTTATGATGAAAATCATGTTCTATCGTATATTGGCATGTAGTCACCTGATTGATTGAAGAGTTAAACCAAGTATGAAGATTATGGTGATGTCGTTAAATTGAGAATTAATCCCTAGAGGGCACTCCGTTTATTGGGTTGTAGACCGTGGAGGATTACTCCGGTTATGATGGTTGTTCTGGTGTGTTATGAGAAAAAGGGGAGTTATTATGGATCTTTGAAAGGTTATTAGCCTAGTTCAGCGCGATCAAAATCGGCTTGAGGTCTGTGGATGGATTTAAATGTTAATATGGGCTCTATATCAGGCAAGATGTGTTCATTTCAGCAGTGCGCTCCTTATAGAAGAGTAGTCGGGGTGTTATTTCGTCGTCAGCTATTTCATGTAATGATATATTGCGCCATGTGAGTTGTGAGACGTCTTGGTTAATTTCTTAAGTGTTGAGGTTCCGCGTAGAGAGGATGTTATATAAGCAGAATGGCTCTTGAGATTCATATCGTATATCGCACCTCAGTTGTGCTTGGGTTTTGTAGCTTATAGCGCTATATGTCTCCCCAGGGATGGTATCATGCACTTAGCATGCTTGTGACCGATATTCGGTATTTTGTTGTAATGAGCAATCTAGCTCGGTGTGTATCTCCTTATGTGAATTTTATGTGTGGATCGGGTGGCACGCCGCCATGAGTATGTTGTTTGGATAGGGTTGCGCGTCGCAACAGTGGGATGTTGAGTACAGTTCCCTATATCTATTTTTTTTTTGTGTTTTGTTTCCTATTTTCCTGAGGAGAACTCGTATTAGCTGTGTGAGTTGAGTAGTCCCCTCCAGAGTTCGTTTTCCTTATGTTTCATGTTCGAATTGGTAGTCTATTGGCACGTTGTGGAAGCGTATGAGATTTTGATCATGATTGGGGTGGCTTGTTGCCTGAGCAGTTTGTACTGGGTAAGACAAGGTTATTGGATCTAGGATCAATGCGATCGGATTATATGAAGTATGTTGAAGAGCAAATACCATTAGCTGGTTTAGGATGAAGTAATGTTCTTGTCAGGAGTGTAGCCTCAGTGATTTGTTGACTTGGAAGTTGGTTATGAAATTCTACACATCTCTTCTGTCGTGGCGGTATTGCGAGGGTTGGAACAAGACTTATATATATCTTGAGGTGCGTTGTGAGCATCAGATTCGGGGAATGTGTGTTATTATGATCAGAGAATGTTATTATGGTCCTGTGAATAATGTGATGCATGATGAATATTTAGCAAAGGCATGCAGTCATGTTCTGGTACCTCATGTAGTGATTGATACGATGTTCATATTGGAAGCAGGTCGGGCAGAGAATTCCGGATGTTGGAATTGGGCTCTAAGCTTATTTGCTTGAATAAAAGGGGATGTCTTCAGAATTGATCAAGCTAATGCGCTCAAGTAGGTTGTAGTAGCACGGGTAGGTGCCACGAAGTGTTAAGCAGTGATTTTGGACAACTTCAGTGTAGTTCTCAGCACGTTCGAGGACGAACGTATGTTTAAGTGGGAGAGAATGTAACGACCCGACCGGTCATTTTGAGCTCTAGTTCGTCGTTCAGCAGTTTAAGGCCATGAGCAGCTTAAATTCAGGTATTATGACTTGTACGCACGGTTGGATTTGAATTTCGGGAAGTTCGAAGTTGATTTGGAAAGAGAATTCTCATTTTCGGAAGCTTTAAGTTGAATGAATTGACTAAGATTAGATTTTTGAGTAAACGACCTCGGAATCAGGATTCGAAGGTTCCAGCAGGTTTGTATGATCATTTCGGACATGGGTGTATGTTCGGATCGGGTTTTGGAAGACCCGGGAACGTTTCGACACCTATTGTGGAAATTAGCATTTTTGGAAGAATTTCATAAGTTTGGGTTGAAGTGCATTTTAGTGTTATCAATGTTCGTTTGGGATTTCGAGTCCGGGAATAGCTCCGTATGGTGATTCTGGTGTTGGGAGCATGATCAGAAGTGAATTCGGAGTCCGTGGGTCATTTTGGAGTCATTTGGCAAAAGATAAAAATTTGAAGGTTTTTGAGGAGTCTGACTGGAAGTGGACTTTTGATATCGGGGTCGGATTCCGATTTCGGAAGTTGGAGTAGGTCCGTAATGTCAAATATGACTTGTGTGCAAAATTTGAGGTCAATCGAACGTGATTTGATAGGTTTCGGAATCGAATGTAGAAGTTTGAAGTTCTAAAGTTCATTAAGCTTGGATTGGAGGTCGATTCATGATTCTAGTGATGTTTGATGTGATTTGAGGCCTCGAGCAAGTCCGTAACGTGTTATGGGACTGGTTGGTATGATTGGACGGGGTCCCGGGGGCCTCGGGTGGATTTCGGGTGGTTAACAGATCGAATTGGAATTTGGAGGAAGAGCTGAAGCTGATGCCTTCTAGTGTAACCGCACCTGCGAGAATTGGGCCGCAGGTGCGGGGCCGCAGAAGCGGCTAGGAGGGGTGCAGATGCGGTTTTGACCAGAAGTGAAGAGACCGCAGATGCGGTCATGTAGCCGCAGAAGCGGGACCGCACCTGCGGTGGTTGAGGCGCAGAAGCGGAAAAGGGGGGCCTGGTGAGAAACCGCAGGAGCGGTAGAAAGGCCGCACCTGTGGAACCGCAGAAGCCGTCAAGGGACCGCAGGTGCGGAAATGCTGAAGGCTGAGAGTTCTTTTAAATCGGGGGTTGGGTTCATTCCAACCCCATTTCTTCCATTGGAGCCGATTTTGGAGAAACTTTGAGGTACCATTTTCACCACCAAACATGAGGTAAGTGGATTCTACTGGTTATGAGTTTATACTTGGATTATATACGGATTTGAGCATGAAAATTTGGTAGAAATTGTGGGTTTTTGGTAGGAGATCTAGGAATTTATATTTTGGATTTTTACCATGATTTTGGGCATGGAATTAAGAGAAAATCATATATTTGAGTTCGTGAGTTCATAGGTAAGCTTTATCTTTGAAAAATTTCGAAGTCCGGGCATGTGGGCCCGAGGGCGTTTTTGCCAACTTTTCGATCGGGGTTAGGAATTGCTATAAATTGGATTATTATGAGTAGTTTATCATATATTAATGGATTTACATAATTGTTGGCTAGTTTTGGAGCGTTGTGCATCAATTTGAGTCCTCGGAAGGGCGTGGAATGCCGGTTATGGAACTTCGGAGCGAGGTGAGTCTTCTTTCTAAACTTGTAAGAGGGAATTATCCCCATAGGTGAGTTAATTGGTTATGTGCTCCTATTTGTGAGGGCTACGTACGCACGAGGTGACGAGAGTCCGTGCGTAGCTACTATCATGCTTATGTCCGGGTAGTCTAGGACCCAAAATCATGTTTTACTTGTGATAATTGTAACCTTATTGATAGTTTAAATTTCTTATATCATACCGAAGTGGCAAATGATTTTATAAAAGAGTAAAACTTCATTTTCATGGCATGTAAAAATAGAAATTTAGACCTCCTCGAATAATTGTCTCCTCGATGAATGTCTTGAATGACTGTTTCAGTATGTGTTTCTATGTGTACCTGCGTCGCATGTATGATTCGCGAGCAGGGTGATTGTTTATTTATGTTTGACCGCGTCGCATGTATGATTCACGAGCGGGGTAATAGATGCATCTATGGTTCGTGCCATTCGATCCTCTAGCAGTGCACAGTTTAAATATTGTTGGATCGGGTCGTACGTCCTCAGCATGATTTGCGCATGCTTGTATTGCTTGCCTTGAAATTTATTGAAGTGATATTGTTTCTTCCCAGTTTGAGAATAAATGTATAAATAATGAAAAGGGATTTGGGAATTTCCTATAAAAGAAAGAATTGCTTACATGCTTCACTTTATTGAATTACAATCATGCTTATATAAATCCTCAATTTGTCACATTATCGATTTATCATTATTAGACCACTAGTAAGTGTCGAAGTCGACCTCTCGTCTTTACTTCTTCGAGATTAGGCGGGATACTTACTGAGTACACGTTGTTTTCGTACTCATGCTACACTTGCTGTGCATTTTGTTGCATAGGTACAGGTATTTCTAGCGGCCTACTAGGCGTAGCAGCATGGATGATACGGTGACTAGGCGAGCTGCATTTTTCGAGGTGACCCGCAGCCAGTATAGTCTCTTCCAGCGTATTGTATTTATTTCTGTCCAATTTGTATTCCGGACAGTGATTGTACTTATTTCGATCCTCTTAGTAATTGCTCATGCACTTGTGACAGCTAGAGAGTGAGCTCGGACTCAGGTGGGTTATCTCCAGTGAGCAGATCGGCGGTCGCATGGTTGACGAAGCTTTTGCGAAGAATTTTATTGGTTATTCAGCAAAGAGATCGATGATGCGAATGTGGTTGATGATTCAGTGTATAAAAGGGGGTTTTACAGAAAGATTCCGAGAATTTTGGCGATTGATTGCGCAAGGTTATGTCAATAAGAGATAAAGAATCCTGGTGAATTCCAGAGTTGTGTAATAGTGGCTTCAAGCTAAGTGGGAGAG
Organism: Nicotiana attenuata; assembly: GCF_001879085.1. Lineage (NCBI taxonomy): Eukaryota > Viridiplantae > Streptophyta > Magnoliopsida > Solanales > Solanaceae > Nicotiana > Nicotiana attenuata. The sequence continues at coordinate 116,852 of NW_017670780.1, read as the reverse complement.
TCCCACCGCCTGATTGGGTTGCATGGTTAACTACTTGCGAGGTTTCTGGTTATTAGCATATTGATGGGTTAATTCAGCTAAGGGAAAAGAACATAAGTGGTAGTTTGAGCAAAGGAATTGTTAAAGGTGTGCTATGGTTGGCCTTAGTGGCTCATGTATAGACTTGGGGAAGGATTCAGGATTTATGCCTTGTATATGTGCGGGTTTTAGGGGAAGTGATTCTGCCGGGTGCTTCGTCGAGAGGGTATTCATGTGCTAGAAGATTCATGGAGTTGATTATATACGGGGCCAAGTCAGAGCGGGTGGCTCTCAACAACGGTCCTAGTGGATTCAAAGGTGTAAAGTATGGTGCCTAATGATTTCGAGCCTATAGGTACGGTTAAGAAGCAAGCTTTGTAGCAGCTTATGAGAAGAGGCCCAGAATGTTCTATGAAGTTTTGACTTGCAGTGTAGCATTGGGAGGTATGAAATGGTTTGTGGGATATGAGACAACATGGTCTCGTGATTCGAGGTCACTCGGGACGAGTGCGGATAGAGTGTATTAAGTGTTGAATGGAGTTATTATTATTTTTAAGGCAATCAAGGATAAATTGGAAGAAGATATTGGTTAGCCATAGTTGAATTGGCATATTGGTGGTAGTGATCAGTTCCTTCAGCGCGATCAAGTTATGCAAGTGATTTGTGATGGAACGTGTGAGGCTCTTCGGCTGCAGTAATTGATGTTCTTCAGAAGTATCCTACTGTTATGGCCTGTTATGTGTGGGCGGATCCCGGAAGGGCTATGGTGGCTTAGACCACTACTTAGATATTTGCATATTCTACGATTATGAGAATTCACTCGTGTGTTGCGATGGTTCTCTTGGAAAGAGTTAAGTAAACAATTTTTATATGATGAAGTGTTAACCCATTAGTAGTTCCGGAGTTATGATGAAAATCGTTTTTATCGTATATTGGCATGTAGTCACCTGATTGATTGAAGAGTTAAACCAAGTATAAAGATTGTGGTGATGTCGTTAAATTGAGAATTAATTCCTAGAGGGCACTCGATTTATTGGGTTGTAGACTGTGGAGGATTCCTCCGGTTATGATGGTTGTTCTAGTGTGTTATGAGAAAAAGGGGAGTTATTATGGATCTTTGAAAGGTTATTAGCCTAGTTCAGTGCGATCAGAATCGGCTTGAGGTCTGTGGATGGATTTAAATGTGAATATGTGCTCTATATCAGGCAAGATGTGTTCATTTCAGCAATGCGCTCCTTATGGAAGAGTAGTCGGGGTGTTATTTCGTCGTCAGCCATTTCATGTAATGATATATTGCGCCGTATGAGTTGTGAGACGGCTTGGTTAATTTCTTAAGTGTTGAGGTTCCGCGTAGAGAGGATGTTATATGAGCAGAATGGCTCTTGAGATTCAGATCGTATATCGCACCTCAGTTGTGCTTGGTTTTGTAGCTTATAGCGCTATATGTCTCCCCGGGGATGGTATCATGCACTTAGCATGCTTGTGACCAATATTCGGTATTTTGTTGTAATGAGCAATCTAGCTCGGTGTGTATCTCCTTATGTGAATTTTATGTGTGGATCGGGTGGCACGCCGCCATGGGTATGTTGTTTGGATAGGGTTGCGCGCCGTAACAGTGGGATGTTGAGTACAGTTCCCTATATCTGTGTTTTTTTTGTGTTTTGTTTCCTATTTTCCTGAGGAGAACTCGTATTAGCTGTGTGAGTTGAGTAGTCCCCTCCAGAGTTCGTTTTCCTTATGTTTCATGTTCGAATTGGTAGCCTATTAGCACGTTGTGGCAGCGTATGAGATTTTGATCATGACTGGGGTGGCTTGTTGCCTGAGCAGTTTGTACTGGGTAAGACAAGGTTATTGGATCTAGGATCAGTGCGATCGGATTATATGAAGTATATTAAAGAGCAAATACCATTATCTGGTTCAGGATGAAGTAATGTTCTTGTCAGGAGTGTAGCCTCAGTGATTTGTTGACTTGGCAGTTGGTTATAAAATTCTACACATCTCTTCTGTCGTGGCGGTATTGCGAGGGTTGGAACAAGACTTTATATATCTTGAGGTGCGTTGTGAGCATCAGATTCGGGGAATGTGGGTTATTTTGATCAGAGAATATTATTATTGTCCTGTGAATAATATGATGCAAGGTGAGAATTCAGCAAAGGCATGCAGTCATGTTCTGGTACCTCATGTAGTGATTGATACGATGTTCATATATTGGAAGCAGGCCCGGCAGAGAATTCCGGATGTTGGAATTGGGCTCTAAGCTTATTTGCTTGAATAAAAAGGGATGTCTTCAGAATTGATCAAGCTAATGCGCTCAACTGGGTTGTAGTAGCACGGGTAGGTCGCGAAGTGTTAAGTAGTGATTTCGGAAAACTTCAGTGCAGTTCTCAGCACGTTAGAGGACGAACGTATGTTTAAGTGGGAGAGAATGTAACGACCCGACCGGTCGTTTTGAGCTATAGCGCATCGTTCAGCAGTTTGAGGCCATGAGCAGCTTCACTTCAGGTATTATGACTTGTACGCACGGTCGTATTTGAATTTCGGGAAGTTCGGAGTTGATTTGGAAAGAGAATTCTCATTTTCGGAAGCTTTAAGTTGAAAGAATTGACTAAGATTAGATTTTTGAGTAAACGACCTCGAAATCGGGATTCGAAGTTTCCAGCAGGTTCGTATGATAATTTCGGACTTGGGCGTATGTCCGGATCGGGTTTTGGAAGACCCGGGAACGTTTCGACACCTATTGTGGAAGTTAGCATTTTTTGAAGAATTTCATAAGTTTGGGTTGAAGTGCATTTCAGTGTTATCAATGTCCATTTTGGATTCCGAGTCTGGGAATAGCTCCGTATGGTGATTATGGTGTTGGGATCGCGATCGGAAGTGAATTCGGAGGTCCGTGGGTCATTTTGGAGTCATTTGGCTAAAGATAGCAATTTGAAGGTTTTTGAGGAGTCTGACCGGAAGTGGAATTTTTGATATCAGGGTCGGATTTCGATTCCGGAAGTTAGAGTAGGTCCGTAATGTCAAATATGACTTGTGTGCAAAATTTGAGGTCAATCGGACGTGATTTGATAGGCTTCGAAATCGAATGTAGAAGTTTGAAGTTCTAAAGTTCATTAAGCTTGGATTGGAGGTCGCTTCATGATTCTAGCGATGTTTGATGTGATTTGAGGCCTCGAGCAAGTCCGTAATGTGTTATGGGACTGGTTGGTATGATTGGACGGGTTCCCGGGGGCCTCGGGTGGATTCCGAGTAGTTAACGGATGGAATTGGAATTTGGAGGAAGAGCTGAACATGCTGCCTTCTGGTGTAACCGCACCTGCGAGAATTGGGCCGCAGGTGTGGGGCCGCAGAAGCAGCTAGGAGGGGTGCAGATGCGGTTTTGACCAGAAGTGAAGAGACCGCAGATGCGGTCATGTAGCCGCAGAAACGGGACCGCACCGGCGGTGGTTGAGGCGCAGAAGCGGAATAGGGGGGCCTGGTGAGAAACCGCAGGAAAGGTAGAAAGGCCGCACCTACAGAACCGCAGAAGCGGTCAAGGGACCGCAGGTGCGGAAATGCTGGAGGCTGAGAGTTCTTTTAAATCGGGGGTTGGGTTCATTCCAACCCCATTTCTTCCATTGGAGCCGATTTTGGAGCAACTTTGAGGTACCATTTTCACCACCAAACATGAGGTAAGTGGATTCTACTGGTTATGAGTTAATACTTGGATTATACGGATTTGAGCATGAAAATTTGGTAGAAATTGTAGGTTTTTGTAGGAGACCTAGGAATTTATATTTTGGATTTTTACCATGATTTTGGGCATGGAATTAAGAGAAAATCATACATTTGAGTTCGTGAGTTCATGGGTAAGCTTTATCTTCGAAAAATTTCGGAGTCCGGGCACGTGGGCCCGAGGGCATTTTTGCCAATTTTTCGATCGGGGTTAGGAATTGTTATAAATTGGATTATTATGAGTATTTGATCATATATTAATGGATTTGCATAATTTGAGTCCTCGGAAGGGCGTGGAATGCCGGTTATGGAAATTCGGATCGAGGTGAGTTTCCTTTCTAACCTTGTAAGAGGGAATTATCCCCATAGGTGAGTTAATTGGTTATGTGCTCCTATTTGTTGGGGCTACATACGCACGAGGTGACGAGAGTCCGTGGGTAGCTACTATCATGCTTATGTCCGGGTAGTCTAGGACCCAAAATTCTATTTTACTTGTGATATTGTAACCTTATTAATAGCTTAAATTGCTTAAATCATACCGACGTGGCAAATGATTTTCTAAAAGAGTAAAACTTCAGTTTCATGGCTTGTAAAAAGAGAAATTTACAGATCCTCGAATAATTGTCTCCTCGATGAATGTCTTGAATGATTGTTTTCTATATGTACCTGCGTCCCATGTATGATTCGCGAGCAGGGTGATTGTTTATTTATGTTTGACCGCGTCACATGTATGATTCGCGAGCGGGGTAATAGATGCATCTATGGTTTGCGCCATTCGACCCTCTAGCAGTGCACAATTTAAATATTGTTGGATCAGCCGTACGTCCTCGGCATGATTTGCGCATGCTTGTATTGCTTGCCTTGAATTTATTGAAGTGATATTGTTTCTTCCCGGTTTGAGAATAAATGTATAAATAATGAAAAGGGATTTGGGAATTTCCTATAAAAGAAAGAATTGCTTACTTGCTTCACTTTATTGAATTACAATCATGCTTATATAAATCCTTAATTTGTTACATTATCAATTTATCATTATTGGACCACTAGTAAGTGTCAAAGTAGACCTCTCGTCTCTACTTCTTCGAGATTAGGCGGGATACTTACTGAGTACACGTTGTTTTCGTACTCATGCTACACTTGCTGTGCATTTTGTTACACAGGTATAGGTATTTCTAGCGGCCTACTGGGCGTAGCAGCATGGATGATACGGAGACTAGGTGAGCTGCATTTTTCGAGGTGACCCGCATCCAGCATAGTCTCTTTCAGCGTATTGTATTTACTTCTTTCCAATTTGTATTCCGGACAGTGATTGTACTTATTTCGATCCTCTTAGTAATTGCTCATGCACTTGTGACACCGGGTTCTGGGATGTGCATGGGATTATTCAGTATTTGAAATTGTTAAAGATATTTTTATTTATTCAGTAGAACTTATTCTTTATTGTTTAAATATATAAAAGAAGTAAATTAAGAGTTACCTAAAATAAGAAGTTGTTAATTAATTAGTGTTGGCTTGCCTGACAATGGTGTCCGACGCCATCACGACCCTTAGTGGATTTTGGGTCGTGACACTTCATTTCCTTTATTCCTAAATGATATGATGACAAATTAGCCATTATGCTATACATATTTCTTTTATAGAGCAGAACTACATTTTCACATTTTATTGCTTCATGAACAAATACTACCATCTTTTATTTAAATTTCTTAAAATAAAATTTTGCACATTTACAAATTCAAGTAAGATTGAATATACCACACATAAAGTTAGAAAAACAAAAAATTATCAAGACTAAAAGGAAAAACAAAATCCTTTTCATATATTCTTTATTATGTTTTACTTTTTTTTTTATTTCCACAGTTTATGTAGAGATGTAATGTGAAACATAAACACCTCTGTCACGACCCAAAATCCTCTAAGGGTCGTGATGGCGCCGAACACCATTGTCAGGCAAGCAAACACTAATTAATTAGTAACTTCTTGTTTTAGATAACTCTGAATTTACTTCTTTTATATATTTAAATAATAAAGAATAAGTTCCACTGAATAATCTCATAGACATTCCAGAACCCGGTGTCACAAGTGCATGAGCAATTACTAAGAGGATCGAATAAAGTACAATCACTATCCGGATTACAAATTGGACAGAAGTAAATACAATACGCTGAAAGCGACTATACTGGTTGTGGGTCGCCTCGAGAAATGCAACTCACCTAGTCTCCGTATCATCCATGCTGCTACGCCCAGCAGGCCGCTAGAAATACCTGTACCTGTGCAAAAAAATGCACAGCAAGTGTAGCATGAGTACGAAAACAACGTGTACTCAGTAAGTATCCCGTCTAATCTCGAAGAAGTAGAGACGAGAGGTCGACTTTGACACTTACTAGTGGTCCAGTAATGATACATCAACAATATAATAAACAGAGTTTTTTTTATAAACATGATTGTAATTCAGTAGAGTGGAGCAAGTAAACAATTCTTTCTTTTATATGAAATTTCAAAATTCCTTTTCTTCCCCATCATTTATACATATATTCTCAAGCCGGGAAGAAGCAATATCAACTTCAATAAAGTTCAAGGCAAGCAATACAAGCATGCGCAATTCATGCCGATGACGTACGACCCGATCCAATAATATTTAAACTGTGCACTGCTAGAGGGTCGAATGGCGCGAACCATAGATGCATCTATTACCCCGCTCGCGAATCATACATGCGACGCGGTCAAATATAAATAAACAATCACCCTGCTCGCGAATCATACATACGACGCAGGTACACATAAAATCACACATTTTAACAGTCAATCAAGACTTCATCAAGGAAGAAATTATTCAAGGAGGTGTAAATTTCTCTTTTACAAGTCAAGAAAATGAAGTTTAACTCTTTTAGAAAGTCATTTGCCACTTCGATATGATTTAAGCAATTTAAACTAACAATAAGGTTACAAGTATTACAAGTATAACATACTTTTGGGTCCTAGTAGCTAAGCACGGACTCTCGTTACCTCGTGCATACGTAGCCCCCGCAATTAGCAGCACATATTCAATTAGTTCACCTATGGGGACAATTCCCTCTTGTAGGGTTAGAAAGTAGACTCACCTCGCTCCGAAGTTTCATAACCGGCCTTCCACGCCTTTTCCAAGACTCAAATTGATGCACAACAGTCCAAAACTAGCCAATAATTATGCAAATCCATTAATACATATTCAATTACTCATATTAATCCAATTTATAACAATTCCTAACACCGATCAAAAAGTTGACAAAAATGCCTCGGGCCCACGTGCCCGAATTCCGAAAATTTCCGAAGATAAACTTCATCCATAACCTCACGAACTCAAATATATAATTTACTCTCAATTTCAAGTCCAAAATCGTGGTAAAAATCCAAGATATAAATTTCTAGGTCTTCCACCAAAAACCCACAATTTCACTAATTGTCATGCTCTAATCCATATATAATCCATGTATTTAACTCAAAACTAGTATAAATTACTTACTTCAATGACACCTCAAAGTTGCTCCAAAATTCGGCTCCAATGGAGGAAATGGGGTTGAAATGAACCCAACCCCCGATTTAAAAGAACCTCTCTGCCTCCAGCATTTCCGCACCTACGGTCACTTGACTGCTTCTGCGGTACCGCAGGTGCGACATACCATCCGCATTTGCGGTACTCCCCGAAGCCCTCAACTTCCGCATCTGCGCCTCTCCTTCCGCAGGTGCGGTCCCACATCTGCGTCAAAATGACCGCATCTGCGGTCCCAGCCTAGCCACCTCTTTTCGCTTCTGCGGCTACGCACCTGCGGCCCAAGTCTCGCAGGTGCGGTTACACCAGCAGGCAGCAGCTTCAGCTCTTCTTCCAAATTCCAATTCCATCCGTTAACCACCCGGAATCCACCCGAGGCCCCCGGGACCCCGACCAATCATGCCAAACAGTCCCAAAACACATTATGGACTTGCTCGAGGCCTCGAATCATAACAAACAACGCTAAAATCAGGAATCACACCCCGAATCAAACTTGATGAACTTGAGAAATTCAAACTTCAACATTCGATGCCGAAACCTATCAAATCACATCCGATTGACCTAAAATTTTGCACACAAGTCATATTCGACATTACGGACCTACTCCAACTTCCGGAATCGGAATCCGACCCCGATATCAGAAGGTCCACTTCCGGTCAAACTTCTCAAAAACCTTCAAATTTCTATCTTTAGCCAAATGACTCCAAAATGACCCACGGACCTCCGAATTCACTTCCGATCGCGCTCCCAACACCAGAATCACCATACAGAGCTATTCCCAGACTCAGAATCCCAAACGGACATCGATAACACTAAAATGCACTTCAACTCATACTTATGAAATTCCTCCAAAATGCTAACTTCCACAATAGGTGCCGAAACGTTCACGGGTCTTCCAAAACCCGATCCGGACATACGCCCAAGTCCAAAATCATCATACGAACCTGCTGGAACCTTCGAATCCTGATTCCGAGGTTGTTTACATCTTAGTCAATTCTTTCAACGTAAGGCTTCCGAAATGAGAATTCTCTTGCCAAATCAACTCCGAACTTCCTGTAATTCAATTCCGACCGTGCGCACAAGTCATAATACCTGAAATGAAGCTGCTCATGGCCCCAAACTGCTGTATGACACGCTAGAGCTCAAAACAACCGGTCCGGTCGTTACAACCTCATAAAGGTAAAACAATCTAGCATGTCACACAAGAAAATAATGATAATTTACACACAAGTAAATATTACAACATAGCTTTGTTTAATATTACAACATAGTTTTGCTTGTATAATCTATTTCTATATCTATATCTATATTAAAGCAAGAAAGTTATCATATATAATTGCATTGTGGTTAAGCCAAGTGGCAAGCTAATAAATGCAAATAGTATATAGTAACTTTATTCTATATTTTATTATATATATATAAATATATATATATATATATATATATATATATATATATATATATATATATATATATATATATATATATATATAAAGA
>NW_017670780.1:5278-108077 GCF_001879085.1 Nicotiana attenuata | reverse complement strand
CGTTTTGACTTGTTCGCCTCTAGTTTGTTTCGAGACAGACAGCTTGTTATTATTTCTTCACGTACTTGTTATTTAGTTTATTCTTAGTGGTTCGTGAGTAATGTGACACCAAATCTTGGGTAGAGGCTATTGTTGACTATTCCGCATTTTGATTCAGACTTATGAATTAGACTTCCGCTATTATTATTATTAAATTTCATGTTCTACATTGATGCTATAAACTGTTAAAAATAATTGCTTAGTGATGGGAAGGTAAATAAGTTGGCTTGCCTAGCTACCACGAGTAGGCGCCATCACGACTCCGATAGTGGGAAAATCCGGGTCGTGACAATATATATATTAAAGCAAGAAAGTTATCATATATAATTGCATTGTGGTTAAGCCAAGTGACAAGCTAATAAATGCAATTTGTTATCTTTTCAAATTATTTAAATACTACTGCGCCTGTGGAAAAAAAACTATTCCATACAACTATAAAACTCTTTCACATTTAAAACCCTATAATTATAGTTCTTTAAAACAATATAGCTAGCTTTGAATAAATCGAATTTCTTTTAAAATAATGTAACATATAGGATACACGTCTATGGTTATCCAGATAACAAAAAAGAGTTTTAAAATCGAATAAAAGTCTACTTACATATATAATGAAGTAAACCTAGATGATGGAGAAAGAAACATCACAAAAATCAGTCAATATTCAAAAAATTAATTTTTTTCGTTTTTGAAATGTTTGTTTGAAAAGTCAATTTATATAAATGGACATCAAACAAATAACAAAATTTTTGCTATACATTTGCTATCATTAATTTTAATTTAGCACCTACTAGGAATTGAATGGTATAAGCTGAAACCATTTCATTTAGCTGCAATCAAGCCAGCATTACAAGGGTTTAATATTTTTTTTTGTTGAAGAATATCAGTTTTGAATCACTAGATTATGTGAAAAGTTATTTTTCTCAAATTCAACAAAAGGGACATTGTTTCTAATTGATAGTTTCAATAGGAATTTTCAAGTGTAACTATCACGACCCAAATTCCATTAAAAGTCGTGATGGCGCCGGACACCACTGTCAGGCAAGCCAATACCAAGAAGTTAATTAAATTCTCCATTTAGTATTTTTAAAATTATTTCTTTTCCTTACATTAAATAATATATAATAAACTTCACTGAGTAAATAATGATGTCTTTAACAAATTGAATACTGAAAAATCCCATAGTCATCCCAGAACCTGGTGTCACAAGTGCACGAGCAATTTCTAGGAATTTAAAATGTAATACAATAACTGTCCGGAATACAAACTAGATAGAAAGAAAAATACAATACTCTAAAGGAGACTCTGCTAGCTGCAGGTCGTCTCAAGAGATGCAGCTCACCTAAGTCTCCGTATCAACCATACCACTGCGCCCAACGAGGCCACTAGACATACATGTCCCTGTGCAACAAAAATGCACAGTAAGTGTAGTGCGAGTACGAAAGCAACACGTACCTAGTAAGTATCCAGTCTAACCTCAAAGAAGTAGTGACGAGAGGTCGACTTCGACACTTACTAGTAGTCCAATAATATCATATACAATAGAGAAGTAAATAAATATGAAATAGAGTAAATATATGAGATAAACATGTATTAAATACGTGGTACAATTTCCTTCTTTACAATTTTTGCTCAAGCTCTCAACTAGCAAGTTCCCTCCGTAGTCGGAGCATATATATAAAGATATTATGGATATCATCAAGAGGTTGTCATAAATCAAACCAGGGAAAAACCCTAAGATACACCGGCTTCTAACCAAATATTGCGCACGAATTCCATAAAAATGATGTATATATATAGGAAATGCCGAGGCGTACGACCCAATCCAAATTAAAAGTAACTGTGCACTGCCGAGGGTCAAACGACGCGAACCATAGATGCATCTAATAACCTGCCGAGGCGAACAGCCCGCTCCCATGAGAGTGTGGTACATAAATCCTGCCGAGGCGAACGGCCCGATCCCATAAGAGTAGTAAAAGGAAATACCCTGCTCGTGAATCATACGTGCAACGCGGTCAAATATAATATACGGAATTTCCCCGCACGCGAATCATACATGCGACATGACCAAATATAATTTATTAATAAATCAAAATCCTTTTCTTGATTCCTTTCAAAATAAGGACAATTCAACGTGAAGCTTTTAAAGAGATTTTTCCCGCTCGCGAAATGCACATGCGACGTGGTTACACATAGATTTCTTAAGTCATTATAATATTTCTCAATTCTTTCGAAGATACAAAGTTTCATGGAAGCCCTTAAAAATCTTAAATTCCTCAATTCAAATTCCTTTCAACACAATTATTACGCAACCCTAATCTTGTTTTCTCTCAAGACAACAATAACATAAATTAACAACAATATCAACGAAGCATGATGTAAGCCTAAACTACCCGGACATGGGCATAGTTAGCAGCTACGTACGGACTCTCGTCACCTCGTGCGTACGTAGCCCCTCCAAATAGAAGAACATAATAATTTAGTTCACCTATGGGGTTAATTCCCTCTTACAAGGTTAGAAAGGAGACTTACCTCGCTCCAAGTTCCATAACCGTCTTCCAAGCCCTTTCGACGACTCAAATCGATGCAAAACGCTCCAAAACTAGCGAATAAATGAGAAAAACCATAAATATATGCTCTAACACTCACAACAATTCAATTTAGATAAATTCCTAACTCCGCTTGAAAAGTTGACTGTCACGACCCAATTCCCCAACCCCGATCGTGATGGCGCCTCTCGTGAAGACAAGGCCAGCCAACAGAACAACAACGCCTCTTTTAACAGTTACTTAGCATGAATAAGTCTGAATCATAGATAATAAAAAAATCATATTGCGGAATAAACGTGATAAAACAGGAAATCCCATCCCGACTCAGCCCGAAATCGGGGTGTCACAAGTCACGAGCATCTAGAAGGATTTTTGATACAACTACAAAGCCTGTAATGCATAGAATAAAAATCTGGAATTAAAAGAAAGAAGTCCGGTGCCGCGAACGCTGGCGGTCACCTTGCTCAACTACGATAGCCAATCCTCAACCAGCTCAAACCCGCTACCGGGTAAACCAATACCTGCATCTACACGCGAGGTGCAGGGAGTAAAGTGAGTACTCCAACTCAGTGAGTAATAAAGGTAAATAATAACTGAGCAGCAAGAAACCACGTAAAGCAAGCCATCATGCTCTATAGAACAGTGTAACCCTTTGAGAAAAAAACAATAAAACCATGAAAATCTTTAGAAATATCTGGACTCAGTTTAAAACCTCTTTTGAAAATATCTCTTTCCAACAGTTAAGCAAATGAATGCGAAACAGATAGTGCAAGTCAGCACAAAAGTCAGCCCCTCGGGCACAGCACTCCATTAACAAATAACACCAGGGTATCAGGTAAGCAGTGCAAGAAGTAGCATAGAAGCCAATGAAATGCGAGTGCTGGAATGTCATGACAAATAATACAAATAGGAACAAATGCATGAGTGCAATGCAATGCATATGACGGTACACACCGGTACCCACTGCGGCGTGCAGCCCGAGCCATCCATATATTTAACATCGACGGCGCTCACTGGGGGTGTGTACAGACTCCGGAGGGGCTCCTACAGCCCAAGCGCAAATAATCAAGCCATCTCGTGGCACCAACCAGGCCCTCGGCCTCAATATCAATACAATACCGCTGCGGCGCGCAGCCCGAGCCATCCATATATCTAGAAATCACTATAACACTGCTGCGGCGCGCAGCCCGATCCATGCTCAGTCCAGAAATGCACATAAGCCACTTGGGCAATATCAAAATAATGGTTCTCAGCTCAAAACGTCAATAAAATATTGTTTAAATTTTCAAATCTTAGAAAAATGGCTGAATTTGCAAAACAACATTAAAACCCTGGACCGAGATCAAATAATATGCAAAGTAATGCAAAAACAGTGATATCAATCCCTGAAGGATTCACATAGTTGGCACGAAGCCCAAACATGGCAATCAGCCCAAATTATGATGATAACAAGTAGTTTCAGTCAAATACGTAGTAATTTCATCAATCGCGACGGACCAAGTCACAATCCCCAACGGTGCTCTACCCCACGCTCACTATCCGGCGTGCAAGTCACCTCAATACAGCACTATGATGTGCAAATCTGGGGTTTCAAACCCTCAGACTATCATTTACAATTATTATTCACCTCGAACCGGTGAAATCTCTAGCTCGCGACGCCTTTTCCCCTCAAATCGGGCTCCACGCGCGTCGAATCTAACCAAAATCAGAGTGAATACATTATAATATGCTAAGGGAACAATACCCAATCGAAAACAATCGAAAAATAGCAAAAATCTCGAAACTAGCAAAACCCGAGCTCCGAGCCCACTTCTCGAAAAATTAGAAAATTCACATCAATGGATTCCTCATCTCGCCACGAGTCTATACATATCAAATTTACCAAAATCGGAGTCCATTTGACCCTTCAAATTCCATTTTTAAATTACCAATTCTCAAGCCCTAGCTTTGACCCCTTTTGATGAATTTCAACCAATTTCCATGTTAAATCTATCATAATCTCATGTATTTAGGCCAAGGAACTTACCTCCAATCAATCCTCCTTGAATTCCCTCTTCAATTTGTCCCAAAGAGCTCTCAAAATACTCAACAATGGTGGAAAAATGGTTAGACTCGCGGAGGATATGTTTATAAACCTTCTGTCCGCTACAGTACTTCCCTTATATGCGATCGCGGCATAAGGCTCGCTATCGCGAAGAACAAAATTCCACAGCCTCAAAAATGACCTATGCGAACGCGTCACAACCCATGCGAACGCAATGAGTAATTGGCCAGAACTATGCGAACGCGGACTCCCTTATGCGAACGCATAGAGCAACTCAGCTGGACCCTCACTTCTACTATGCGATCACGGGCCCACTAGTGCGAACGCATAGAACAAAGCTCAGCTTGCCAAAAAATACTTCTATGTGATCGCGACCATACTATTGCGATCGCATAGGCTTAAAACCTGTAACACCTGATCTGAAATTTCCTACAACTCCCAAAGGCTAAAAATGATCCGGTTGACCATCCGAAACCATCCCTAGGCCCCCGGGACCTCAACCAAAAGCACCAACACATCTTAAAATATTATTAAAACTTGCTCCAATCATCAAAACACATCAGACAACGCTAAAACCACCAAATCACATCGGATTCAAGCCTAAGTTCTTCAAAAACTTCCGAAATACGCATTTAATCAAAAACCCGGCCAAAACACCTCCGAATGACCTGAAATTTTGCACACACATTCAAAATCACCTAATGAAGCTACAGCAACTCTCGGAATTTTATTCCGAACCTCGGATCAAAATCTCACCTATCAACCGGAATTCGCCAAAATACTAACTTCGCCAATTCAAGCCTAATTCTACACCGGACCTCCAAAATCAATTCCGATCACACTCCTAAGTCACAAATCATCCCCCGAAGCTAACCGAATCACCAAAAATCACATATGAGCCCTCTAACTCAATAGTCAACATCCGTTTGACTTTTCCAAAACAAGCCTTCCTTAAAGAGACTAAGTGTCTCATCTTCTACCAAAACCAATCCAAATCAACTTTAACACACCAAACGCTGATAATGAAACATGAAGAAGCATAAAATGGGGGAAACAGAGCGATAACACATGAGACGACGGGTCGGGTCGTCACATCCTCCCCAACTTAAACCAACGCTCGTCCTCGAGCGTACCCAGAGTTGTCCTAGAAGCCAACCAGTAGCTGAATAACCTTACCAAGCATATACCCGGGGTGATCCCCACGACACCCTATCTCGCGTAGGTCCGATAACACAACATAGCTGAAGTCTCACAACCCATCTAGACCATAAACCGTAGAACCACATTGCACTTTCCGAAATCATACACAAGATCAGAACCTCACGTCTATATTCAGAATAAACCCGAACCAGCTGTAATAACCCACACCTGCAACCTCAGGTGCAATCATATGATATACCACATAACCCAAACACTCGAAACGATAACTTCTATTCACAGCAGTTGCCCACAAAACCCGAATACCGATAGAAAAACCCCTTATTGGTTAAAGTCTTATTCCAACACTTTCATATACTGCCAATGATAAATAAAACACGCGATAAACCGTAACCATTTCTCAGATCAACCATTCACGAAGCCACTTCCCTTTTGACTAATACCACAACAGATTTTTGAGCCGAACCTCGATATTATCCTTCCAACAAGCTGAAATCAAATCTGTTCGTATTCATTAATGACCCCAACGATCACCTCGACTCCAACACACCACTCTGGTGATATGACACCTCAATACAGGCCTAAGCCACACTTGCATAATACGCGCACCAATAAGAAACGGTCTGAACATGTTCAAATCATGAAAAATGACTCAGACGAAAGAACTGTACCTCAAGCTCATCAGTACCATTACAACACAAGGCTGAGACCCCGTCTCACATCATAGAAATAGAACACCTGAATCTACCCCGAAAAGTCATATCTCCACGTGGCCTCGCCACAATGCGCGACCCTATCCAAACACTGTTACACATGAAACACCTCAAGTCTCTATGCTCAAAATCGACAGCCACACACAATTTGATGTCTGAAACCAAAGCAATTCATTACACCCACGGCAAAACAAATAACATACGCCACGCAACCCGATAGGTCATAACCAATACTCCATTTACCGAGCAACACCCAATTACTCTTCCCGCTCGACTTTCTCTATAAACCCCAATAGAACCGCACCACATGTGCCCGTAACCAACAAATCATAACGTCTCACAACACCGAAAAGCAACTCATAGATCTCCCCAGATCACTAACAAGTTCAATAACGATCGAATCAACCTATCCCTCAACAATACAACTCGGGACCAACCAAGCTAACTCAAGCTAAATACGTAGCCACATCGGTCTGCCAACGAACTCATTACCAAGAAAGCCTGAAGCTGCTCCTTCCACTACTATAACTCCTGCCGGAGCCGTACGATACAGTGATCAGCACCAAATCAATATCAAAATCCACAACCTCGCCCGGCGACATGCCCGGCCACAAGAAACGCATCCGAAAAGTCCCTCAACACCGGAACGGAACCAATGGTAGGAAACTCTGCACTGACATCCATCACGAAGGCCCAATTAAGAAAAGCAGTCCTTCCCAGCCGTCCGCTGGTCTTTGGAATACAAACCACTCTGCAAGAACATAATCCAATGCACCTTGCCACTCAACCTGTGGCATTTCCGGCATAGCCCGCAGCGCAATAGTTCAGCATCACCTAACACTAAGACAACCAATCTTAATTTCAACATCACATCCAAAATCTAACATACCAGCAAATAAAGATCCANTACCAATTTAAATTGGAGAGTAATGTCTTCCTAATATAGTTGTAGTAGTGTGTGTGTGTATATATATGGGAGTAGTTATTATATAAAATTGGTTTTTTATTAATAATTCATTGTCAATTTAACAATATATATATATATATATATATATATATATATATATAAAGAAAGCTGAATTTGAATTAAAGAATAATTTGAATTTATAGATAAAGTTTTTAAATTTGAATTAAAATAAAAAGAGAAATTTATCTTTTTTTTTTGGTCAAATCATACTTAATTCGGTTAATGATCATATGCAATCATGCTAGGAACTTTTGTTATCTTTTCAAATTATTTAAATACTACTGCGCCTGTGGAAAAAAAACTATTCCATACAACTATAAAACTCTTTCACATTTAAAACCCTATAATTATAGTTCTTTAAAACAATATAGCTAGATTTCTTTTAAAATAAATGTAACATATATGGTACACGTCTATGGTTATCCAGATAACAAAAAAGAGTTCAAAAATCGAATAAAAGTCTACTTACATATATAATGAAGTAAACCTACATGAAAAATCAGTCAATATTAAAAAAAAATCCTTTTTGAAAAACGTTTTGTTTGAAGAGTCAATTTGTATAAATGGACATCAAACAAATAACAAAATTTGGCTATACATTTTCTATCATTATTTTTAATTTAGCACCTACTAGGANAGGACCTAGTCAATATGGACCCACTCATTTGGGGTACGGGCTGCGGGAGTTTCTGCTCCTCCCCAGCCTGAGATGTGGCTGGTGCAAGTGGGATCAACCCCGCTTGAGCTAGAGTACCAAACATGCTCAAGAACTGGTCGAGGGTCTCCTGGAGTGCAGGGGTAGTAACATGCGCATCAAGTGCCTGCCCCCTAACTGGAGCTACTAGTGGCTCCTCTATCGCAACTCGGGCAGGTGCTCTGGCTGCATCACATGCCCTTTCTCGGCCTCTTGCATCTCTAGGAGGGGGCGCGTGTGTCTGATTGGCGGATCCAGCGGTGCATGTCCTCACTATCTATGGGAGAATAAAGACAAGATTTAGAATTTCTAAGTCAACAAATTTGCACGATAAGGAATCAATAACGACTCTACGATAAAGCTAGTTAGAAGAGTACCAGCCTCATAAGACGTCGGTATGAAGCTCCTGCCAGAATGTGTATGCACCAGAGGTACAAGTATTATAGTAGAGCTTCAAGTTATGGATGTGAATCTGTCACGACCCTAACCCCGAACCCGGTCGTGATGGCGCCTCTCGTGAAGACAAGGCCAGCCAGTTCAACCCAACTCATCTTTTAAAACAGTTAAACAACACATAATAGTTTAAAACATAATTTACTAACATTGAGTAGCGGAAATAACGATAAAAATGCGGAAAAATCCAACCCGACACAGCCCTAACCGAGGTGTCACAAGTCACGAGCATCTATGAATCCATAATACAGTCTGCTAAGTCATAAACTACTACATTTGTTTGAAAAGAACAGGAAAGATAGAGAGATAGAGACACGGGGCTGCGGACGTCAACAGCTACCTCGTAATCTCCGAAGAAGCCCGCCTGAAACTGGAGGAAGTCAACACTCCGGAGCGGAACCTGATACGCCTGAATCTGCACACAAGGTGCAGGGAGTAAAGTGAGTACTCCAACTCAGTGAGTAATAAATGTAAATAATAACTGAAAGTAAGAAATCACGCAAGGCACAAAGCATTCTATGATGAAGCAGTAAAATCATTTAAAAGCAGTAAAACCATCCAGTAAAATCCTCTTTCAACAAGTAAACAAGTATATGACAGATAATTAAGGTACGGTAAATAAATAAAAGCTCGCCCCTCGGGCACAGTATCACCACATCCGCCCCTCGGGCAACAACTCAGAACAATAATAGCCCCTCGGGCAACATCTCAGAACAATAACAGCCTCTCGGGCTCAATCTCACATCACACTGGGTACCCGCGCTCACTGGGGGTGTGCAGACTCCGGGAGGGGCCCCTTACGGCCCAAGCGCAATAACGAGCCATCTCGTGGCATCACAACTAGGCCCTCGGCCTTATATCAATCAAGCCACCTCGTGGCATATATATCTCAGGCCCTCGGCCTCAAATCAGTATCAATGTCTCCTCACCACATAGGCCCTCGGCCTTACTCAGTCAACAATACTCACAAGCCCCTTGGGCAATAGTAAAACAGTGTGTCTCAGCCCAAAACATCATTTAAAATATCATTTAAGTCTCAAAACATGAGTAAAACCGGCTGAGTAGTAAAACAGTGGAAAAATACATGACTGAGTTCAAGTAAATATTTCAAACAGTGAGGAAATATCAAGAAATGCCCCGAAGGGTTCAAATAATTGGCACGAAGCCCAAATAAGACATCCAGCCCAAATCATAGTGATAACAAATATGTTTTCAGTCAAATACGCGGTAAAATCATCAATCGGGACGGACCAAGTCACAATCCCCAACAGTGTACGACCCTACGCTCGTCAACAGGCGTGTGTCTCACCTCAACATAGCACTATGATGTGTAATCCGGGGTTTCAAACCCTTAGAACATCATTTACAAGCATTACTCACATCCGGGCTCTCTCCAACTTAAGCCTTCTTAAAAGAGACTAAGTGTCTCAAACCTTATCAAAATCATTCCGGATTCAATTCGACTAACCCGATACCTCAACACACAGATGAACAAAGCAAATAAAAGCAGAAATGGAGAAAACGGACCGGTAACTCATGAGACGACCGGCCGGGTCGTCACAACTATTTAATAGGAATTTTTTATTTACAAATATAAAAATTACATCTCTTTCCCAGACCCTGCTTATGGAATTTCATTGTGTTTATTGTTGTTTTTGTATGAAAATTACATCTCAGACACCAAGAAGCAAATGTAATTAGCATTTTAAAGAAAGAATCACACCTTTATTATTAACAGTACAAGAAAAATAAATTTTTTACTAGGGACTACACCTTTTTTTGTATGCTAAAAATAAATAAGTAAAATAACATTTTCAAAAGGGGATTCCACCCCATAAGTAAATGCAGAACTAGATAAACTACAAGATCCCAAAAATTAAAATCATAAATCTCATATTTTTCTAGGCAATGCTTGCGAAATATTCATCAAAGAGATTTAAATTGTATTTAAGAATCATAAAATAGCACAAATTTTTATGTTATAATAAAAAATTAAATTTCGTCTCAATCCAAAACTCCGATCAAGACCAAGTTTTTTTATTTTGAAAAAAAAACTAAAAGATTTGAGATTAAGGAAAAATCCTTATTGTAAGAAATTTTTAAATTTCGGAGACTCTTTTTGAGTGTTCTTGCTAAAGATCACAGATAAAATAATAGAATAGAGGGAAAAATATAAAATATTATAAACGACAAATAGGAAATTAGGAAGTAGCCGAAAAGAAAAATGACTGGGACCAAAAAAATAAAAAGCACAAGGAAAAGGGAAAGTCAGACAAGGTTCTAGATAAACTCGAGCTTGAATTTTACGCACGAGAAAAACTTTCAACAAAGTCTAAGCCATGGCACCTTTGTCTAGTTTGCGACTGGGGGTGGTAGATCCACCTAGTTTAAGAAAATTTTTACATAATCTTTTTATAATTTTACTAACCAGCAGGTGCCATACCACCCCAACCTAAAGGGTTGATCCGCCATTGGGATTAGCTATCTTATTTTCTAATACTCATCATCAATAATAGAAAAAATAAAATGTCACGACCCAATTCCCCAAACCCGGTCGTGATGGCGCCTCTCGTGAAGACAAGGCGAGCCAACAGAACAACAACGCCTCTTTTAACAGTTACTTAGCATGAATAAGTCTGAATCATAGATCATAAAAAAAAATCATATTGCGGAATAAACGTGATAAAACAAGAAATCCCATCCCGACTCAGCCCGAAATCGGGGTGTCACAAGTCACGAGCATCTAGAAGGATTTTTGATACAACTACAAAGCCTGTAATACATAGAATAAAAATCAGGAATTAAAAGAAAGAAGTCCGGTGCCGCGAACGCTGGCGGTCACCTTGCTCAGCTACGATAGCCAATCCTCAACCAGCTCAAACCTGCTACCGGGTAAACCAATACCTGCATCTGCACGCGAGGTGCAGGGAGTAAAGTGAGTACTCCAACTCAGTGAGTAATAAAGGTAAATAATAACTGAGCAGCAAGAAACCACGTAAAGCAAGCCATCATGCTATATAGAACAGTGTAACCCTTTGAGAAAAACAGTGAAACCGTGAAAATCTTTAGAAATATCTGGACTCACTTTAAAATCTCTTTTGAAAATATCTCTTTCCCACAGTTAAGCAAATGAACGCGAAACAGATAGTGCAAGTCACCAAAAAAGTCAGCCCCTCGAGAACAACACTCCATTAACAAAAAACACCAGGGTATCAGGTAAGCAGTGTAAGAAGTAGCATAGAAGCCAATGAAATGCGAGTGCTGGAATGTCATGACAAATAATACAGATAGGAACAAATGCATGAGTGCAATGCAATGCATATGACGGTACACACCGGTACCCACTGCGGCGTGCAGCCCGAGCCATCCATATATTTAACGTCGACGGCGCTCACTGGGGGTGTGTACAGACTCCGGAGGGGCTCCTACAGCCCAAGCGCAATATTAAGCCATCTCGTGGCATCAACCAGGCCCTCGGCCTCAATATCAATACAATACCGTTGCGGCGCGCAGCCCGAGCCATCCATATATCCAGAAATCACTATAACACTGCTGCGGCGCGCAGCCCGATCCATGCTCACTCCAGAAATGCACATAAGCCACTTGGGCAAGATCAAAATAATGATTCTCAGCTCAAAACGTCAATAAAATATTGTTAATATTTCCAAATCTTAGAAAAATGGCTAAGTTTGCAAAACAGTATTAAAACCCTGGACCGAGATCAAATAATATGCAAAGTAATGCGAAAACAGTGATATCAATCCCTGAAGGATTCACATAGTTGGCACGAAGCCCAAACATAACAATCAGCCCAAATTATGATGATAACAAGTAGTTTCAGTCAAATACGTAGTAATTTCATTAATCGGGACGGACCAAGTCACAATCCCCAACGGTGCTCTACCCCATGCTCGCTATCCGGCGTGCAAGTCACCTCAATACAGCACTATGATGTGCAAATGCGGGGTTTCAAACCCTCAGACTATCATTTACAATCATTACTCACCTCGAACCGGTGAAATATCTAGCTCGCGCCGCCTTTGCCCCTCAAATCGGCCTCCACGCGCGTCGAATATATCCAAAATCAGAGCGAATACATCACAATATGCTAAGGGAACAATACCCAATCGAAAACAATCAAAAAATAGCAACAATCTCGAAACTAGCAAAACCCGAGCCCCGGGCCCACTTCTCAAAAATTATAAAATTCACATCAATGGATTCCTCATCTCGCCACGAGTTCATACATACCAAGAACTCCCAAATCCGACCTCAAATGGCCCTTCAAATTCCATTTTAAAAATCCCAAAACTCAAGCCCTAGTTCTTCCACTTTTGGCTTAATTCCATGAATTTCTAGGTGGATTTCACAATGAAAACGAGTTTTAAGTTCAAAAATCTTACCTCCAATCGATTCTCCTTGATTCCCTCTTCAATTTCCTTCAAAAAGCTCCCAAAAAGATCAACAATGGAGGAAAAATGACCCAAAATCGCGGAAATGAGCTTTTAAAATATTCTGCCCAGCTCTATTTTTTTCTTCTATGCGATCGCGGCCTCATGCACGCGATCGCGAAGAGCAAATTCCCAAGCTCCCAAAAATGTGCTATGCGAACGCGAGAATGCCCCTGCGAACGCGAAGAAGAACTTACCTGGACTCCAAACACCTCATACGCGATCGCGAACAGCTGAATGCGATCGCGAAGCTTCACCCTCAGACCCTTTGCGATCGCAGATGACCAAATGCAAACGCGATGAACAAATTTCAAGCCTCCCGAATTTCTCCTATGCGATCGCGGCATCACCCCCGCGATCGCGAAGGCCAAAGTTTCTGCAACATAAGAACTGAAAAACCTGCAACTCTCAAGAGCCAAAATTGGTCCGATTGACCATCCGAAACTCACCTGAGGCCCCCGGGACCTCGACCAAAAGCACCTACATGTCTTAAAACATTATCCAAACTTGTTCCAATCATCAAAACACATCAAACAACGCTAAAACTATTAAATCACATCCGATTCAAGCCTAAGTTTCTTATAAACTTCTGAAATGCACTTTCGATAAAAAACCCGACCAAACGACGTCCGAATGACCTGAAATTTTGCGCACACATCACAAATCACATAACGAAGCTACAACAACTCTCGGAATTCCATTCCGACCCTCGGATCAAAATCTCACCCATCAACCGGAATTCGCTAAAATACTAACTTCGCCAATTCAAGCCTAATTCTACACCGGACCTCCAAAATCAATTCCGATCACACTCCTAAGTCACAAATCATCCCCCGAAGCTAACCGAATCACCGGAAATCACATCCGAGCCCTCTAACTCAATAGTCAACATTCGGTTGACTTTTCCAACTTAAGCCTTCCTTAAAGAGACTAAGTGTCTCATTTCTTATCAGAACCTATCCAAATTAATTCTAACACACCACATACCGATAACGAAACATGAAGAAGTATAAAATGGGGGAAACGGAGCGGTAACACATGAGACGGCGGGTTGGGTCGTCACATCCTCCCCAACTTAAACCAACGCTCGTCCTCGAGCGTACCCAGAGTTGCCCTAGAAGCCAACCAGTAGCTGAAATCTCACAACCCATCTAGACCATAAACCGTAGAACCACATTGCACTTTCCGAAATCATACACAAGATCAGAAACTCACGTCTATATTCAGAATAAACCCGAACCAGCTGTAATAACCCATACCTGCAACCTTAGGTGAGACCATCCGATATACCACATAATCCAAACACTCGAAACGATAGCCTCGATTCACAGCAGTTGCCCACAATAACCAAATACTGATAGAAAACCTCTTATTAGCTAAAGTCTTATTCCAACACTTTCATATACTGCCAACGATAAATAAAACACGCGATAAACCGTAACCATTTCTCAGATCAACCATTCATGAAGCCACTTCCCTTTTGACTAATACCACAACAGATTTCCGGGCCGAACCTCGATATTATCCTTCTAACAAGCTGAGATCAAATCTGCTCGTATTCATTAATGACTCCAACGACCACCTCGAATCCAACACTCCACTCTGGTGATATGACACCTCAATACAAGCCTAAGCCACAACTTGCATAATACACGCACCAATAAGAAACGGTCTGAACATACTCAAATCATGACAAATGACTCAAACGAAAGAGCTGTAACTCAAGTTCATCAGTACCATCACCACACAATGCTGAGACCTTGTCTCACATCATAGAAATAGAACACCTGAATCTACCTCGAAAGGTCATAACTCCACGTAGCATCGCTACAATGCGCGATCCTATCCAAACACTATTACACATGAAGCACCTCAAGTCACTATGATCAAAAATCGACAGCCACGCACATTTTGATGTCTGAAACCAAGGCAATTCATTACATCCACGGTGAAACAAATAACCTATGACACGCAACCCGATAGGTCATAACTGATACTCTATTTACCGATCAACACCCCATTACTCTTCCCGCTCGACTTTCTCTATGAATCCCCAATAGAACCGCACCACATGTGCCCATATCCAACAAATCATAACGTCTCACAGCACAGAAAAGCAAATCATAGATCTCCCCAGATCACTAACAAGTTCAATAACGATCGAATCAACCTATCCCTCAACAATACAACTCGGGACCAACCAAGCTAACTCAAGCTAAATACGTAGCCATATCGGTCTGCCAACGAACTCAATACCAAGAAGGCATGAAACTGCTCCTTCCACTACCACAATTCCTGCCGGAGCCGTACGATACGGTGCCCGGCACCAAATCAATACCGAAATCCACAACCTCGCCCGACGACATGCCCGGCCACAAGAAACGCATCCAAAAAGTCTCTCAACACCGCAACTGAATCAATGGTAGAAACCTCTGCACTGACATCCATCACGAAGGCCCACTTAAGAAAAATAGTCCTTCCCAGCCGTCCGCTGGTCTTTGGAATACAAACCACTCTGCTAGAACGTAATCCGATGCACCTCGCCACGCAACCTGTGGCATTTCCAACATAGCCCATAACACAATAGTCTAGAATAACCCAACACTGAGACAACCAGTCTACACCCCAATATCATATCCAAAATCTAATATACCAAGCAAAGAAAGATCCACTCGGGCCTCCAAATCCCAATAGCCGCTAACGGTACCAATACACACGATCCACAACCACTACATAGTCTGTACCTGAGAACTCCTAGTCTCCAACTCCATATAGCACACGAATCACTGTACCTGATCCCAAATTCTGCAGTATGAATACATATTACACCTCGAGTACCCAATAATTCCACGAAAGATATTCTAAAATTCCCCTGTGCCATCAAACAAACTCAGATATCAGCAGTCGATCTAACAAGAAAGTGCCGCAATACTATCGAAGTATCATCAGTCTAATCACATTACCCTTCTTTCGAGACATATACTCTCGTCAAATCACTTCCATTTAGCAGTACCATTTCCTTGATTATCTAAGGCTACCCGTTGCCTAAGAATTTTATGAACTTCTTTTCAGAACTGAACTGTAACTCATCTAGCCAAGACCTTCCGTCAATCCCATCTAGAAGAAGAATCATTACACATCCCATGCTTCGCATGCCCATAGAAAATATATTCATCTCCAAACCACGGTAAAACCCAACAAGGACTCTCTTCCCCAATTCCATGTGCACAAGCTAAACTGCCAGGACTGAATCCTTCTACCCAAACCAAGCTAAGCAAGCTGCCAAAACTCAAGAGCATTGCTGCAAAATGCATGTAAGGCTCATTACCTCGAACACATACGAAGAATTAATCGTACCCTTACCATACTGACTCAATCTACTATCAACCTATTCCATTTATCAAATTTCCCTTCTGATTCATCATCAACTTGATATTCTTCCTTGCTGTAGCACCACAATACCTCAACCCAGGTTTACCACACAAGACTCAAGCACAAGACCACACTGTCTAAGACCCATAAGCCACTGAATACTCTCTCAAATGTTCCCAGAAATACCACATTCCAGAATACTTTACTTGAAGGACTTCCCGCGAATCTGAATTCGTTACCATTACTTTCCAGATACCGATACATAGGATCCTATAATCAACATAAAAATACTACAAGTCTTGACCTTTTCCAATGAAAACACATTCTCTACCCACATACACAACCTTAAGACACTTAATTGTTACATGTAGAATCTTGAACACATTAAAACCATTCTCGAGAGTCATTCACTCTTATTCAAACTGCAAATTACCTGACTTAACGAACAGAACTTCTCGTGCCTTATTAGTGCTCTGACACCGCAAAATATGATCTCATCCCAATACCTCGAAACGGAACCAACGTAGCACATGACCGTGCGATCAGCTAATCAACAGCAACCTCCCCAACTTGGCTCGAAGCTATATACCAGGACACACTCAATAACCCATAATGCTTCTACTCTAATGATGCCACAACACCATAGTGATATTAAACTCAAATCATTTACAAGTTTGTGAAAACACAGATCATCTAGTACCGTAATCCTCTACACTTCTCGCATCCATCTCTACATCAGTTGAGTCCACTCTCTTAAGCGACCCGAATTGTCGAATTTCAACACGTACCCTTCAATTACACATGAGATCTTCTAACATACACATAAGTATCATACCACTTAAGAACACTCCGCAGGAGATAACCCACCTGCTTCGCCTCAATTTAGTACTTCAGCATACCTTCCACTATCATATACGTTACACAGTCATTAGTCTTCCTGAGTCTGAACTCATACCGCCACATGTATTGCACTTTACTTTCCAATTAGGAGACACGAAAATATTCTTCACGCACCCATAATTTGGGCTACACACACATCACAATAGGAATCGAACACTTATCCGTTCATCTATTATCCAGCAGACTTCTTCGTCACTATCAAGTCATATAGATACATCTCGCAGTACTAGCATACTCATCACATGGATATTCAACCGCCATTCCGGCTAATAGGGACAATACCGAACATATAAGTTCAAAACACTTGCTCACACAATCAGCACCTTGGTGCTCAAGCCATCGGCAAAGATCTGGCCTCAAGTCCTCCAGACTGGCCCAACATACTCACGAAGATCACATCTCGCCCCTTGATCGGGGAATCGCAAGCCATCGAGGCACATATAATACTGAGCGCTCACGTGCGCATACAGACGTGTGGAAGGAATTTCAAGAGTTATATCACAAGCTAAATCAAGTACGCACGATAAGAATTCCAAGAATGTGAAGTTTTCCTAAAGGTTCTACAGCCTCTCGAGGATAAATACAGACGTCTCCGTACCGATCCGCGAGACTCTACCAAACCTGCTCATGACTCGTGAGACCTAGTAACCTAGGCTCTGATACCAACTTGTCACGACCCAATTTCCCAAACCCGGTCGTGATGGCGCCTCTCGTGAAGACAAGGCCAGCCAACAGAACAACAACGCCTCTTTTAACATTTACTTAGCATGAATAAGTCTGAATCATAGATAATAAAAAAAAATCATATTGCGGAATAAACGTGATAAAACAAGAAATCCCATCCCGACTTAGCCCAAAATTGGGGTGTCACAAGTCACGAGCATCTAGAAGGATTTTTGATACAACTACAAAGCCTGTAATACATAGAATAAAAATCTGGAATTAAAAGAAAGAAGTTCGGTGCCGCGAACGCTGGCGGTCACCTTGCTCAACTACGATAGCCAATCCTCAACCAGCTCAAACCCGCTACCGGGTAAACCAATACCTGCATCTACACGCGAGGTACAGGGAGTAAAGTGAGTACAAAAGTCAGCCCCTCGGGCACAGCACTCCATTAACAAATAACACCAGGGTATCAGGTAAGCAGTGCAAGAAGTAGCATAGAAGCCAATGAAATGCGAGTGCTGGAATGTCATGACAAATAATACAAATAGGAACAAATGCATGAGTGCAATGCAATGCATATGACGGTACACACCGGTACCCACTGCGGCGTGCAGCCCGAGCCATCCATATATTTAACGTCGACGGCGCTCACTGGGGGTGTGTACAGACTCCGGAGGGGCTCCTACAGCCCAAGCGCAAATAATCAAGCCATCTCGTGGCACCAACCAGGCCCTCGGCCTCAATATCAATACAATACCACTGTGGTGCGCAGCTCGAGCCATCCATATATCCAGAAATCACCATAACACTGCTGCGGCGCGCATCCCGATCCATGCTCAGTCCAGAAATGCACATAAACCACTTGGGCAATATCAAAATAATGGTTCTCAGCTCAAAACGTCAATAAAATATTGTTTAAATTTTCAAATCTTAGAAAAATGGCTGAGTTTGCAAAACAGTATTAAAACCCTGGACCGAGATCAAATAAGATGCAAAGTAATGCGAAACCAGTGATATCAATCCTTGAAGGATTCACATAGTTAGCACGAAGCCCAAACATGGCAATCAGCCCAAATTATGATGATAACAAGTAGTTTCAGTCAAATACGTAGTAATTTCATCAGTCGGGACGGACGAAGTCACAATCCCCAACAGTGCTCTACCCCACGCTCGCTATCCGGCGTGCAAGTCACCTCAATACAGCACTATTATGTGCAAATCCGGGGTTTCAAACCCTCAGACTATCATTTACAATCATTACTCACCTCGGACCGGTGAAATCTCTAGCTCGCGACGCCTTTGCCCCTCAAATCGGCCTCCACGCGCGTCGAATCTAACCAAAATCAGAGCGAATACATCACAATATGCTAAGGGAACAATACCCAATCGAAAACAATCGAAAAATAGCAAAAATCTCGAAACTAGCAAAAACCGAGCCCCGGGCCCACTTCTCGAAAAATTAGAAAATTCACATCAATGGATTACTCATCTCGCCACGAGTCTATACATATCAAATTTACCAAAATCGGAGATTTGACCCTTCAAATTCCATTTTTAAATTACCAATTCTCAAGCCCTAGCTTTGCCCCCTTTTGATGAATTTCAATCAATTTCCATGTTAAATCTATCATAATCTCATGTATTTAGGCCAAGGAACTTACCTCCAATCAATCCTCCTTGAATTCCCTCTTCAATTTGTCCCAAAGAGCTCTCAAAATACTCAACAATGGTCGAAAAATGGTTAGACTCGCGGAGGATATGTTTATAAACCTTCTGTACGCTACAGTACTTCCCTTATATGCGATCGCGGCCCAAGGCTCGCGATCGCGAAGAACAAAATTCCACAGCCTCAAAAATGACCTATGCGAACGCGTCACAACCCATGCGAACGCAATGAGTAATTGGCCAGAACTATGCGAACGCGTACTCCCTTATGCGAACGCATAGAGCAACTCAGCTGGACCCTCACTTCTACTATGCGATCGCGGGCCCACTAGTGCGAACGCATAGAACAAAGCTCAGCTTGCCAAAAAAATACTTCTATGAGATCGCGACCATACTATTGCGATCGCATAGGCTTAAAACCTGCAACACCTGATCTGAAATTTCCTGCAACTCCCAAAGGCTAAAAATGGTCCGGTTGACCATCCGAAACCATCTCGAGGCCCCCGGGACCTCAACCAAAAGCACCAACACATCTTAAAACATTATTCAAACTTTCTCCAATCATCAAAACACATCAAACAACGCTAAAACAACCAAATCACATCGGATTCAAGCCTAAGTTCTTCAAAAACTTCCGAAATACACATTTAATCAAAAACCCGACCAAAACACCTCCGAATGACCTGAAATTTTGCACACACGTCCAAAATCACCTAACGAAGCTACAGCAACTCTCGAAATTTCATTCCGACCCTCGGATCAAAATCTCTCCTATCAACCGGAATTCGCCAAACTTTTGATCACGCCCAACTATGCCTTCTAGAAAAGAACTCTGCGGACGTTGCAAATATAACCCGAGTATTACGCCCAGGGTCGAATCCACAGAGAGTTAACCTATCAACCGCTATCTTCAAACCTACCAAGTATTCAGCACCAGCTTCTCAAACATTCAAATTATCAGCTGAGTGTTCTTTAACAACTAGCTTGCAAGTAACTAAATGGCTGTAACTAAATTAATAAGGTTGTAAACAATTATGAGGAAAAGCTAAGGCAATGATTTCCCCTATTGATGGAATCCCTTCTGTTTATGCTCATACAAATTTACCCACACATCTCTATCAATCATGAACGCTAATCTTACCGCAAATCTCTCCCGAGTAATCACAGTAATCTACTATTGCACTCTCCCGAGATACACTAACTTGCTTTATTTAATCACAATTCAATTTAGATTGCACCCAAGACTTCGTTATTCCTAATCCCGCCTTTAAACCCACAATTATAGATTCCTCTAATAATCTAGGAGTGGTGTTGTTCAACAATACCCTAAATATGCACTCTTTTCCAAGTTATGCACACTAAATAGGTACAGCTAATTGAGGATCCTGTCAATTAACTACAACGAACACGAAGTTGAACAAATAAAGATTAAGCTAGCAATTTGTATTCACATAAACAAGAAGTTCATCACCCAATAGGTTCCATCAAAGCCTTAGACAAGTAATTTAGCTACTCATAGATAAGGGAGAATAAACTACACTTGAATTCATCATAAAAATCAAAAGAAAGGAAGAAAGATGTTTAGAGTACTTGCTCCCAATTGTATTCCTTGCTAAGAAACCTAAAAAATCAATACATGCCTCTCTTGGGCGAAGTCTAGTGTTTTAAATAGGGTTTAGGTCTAAAAATCCCGTGTTTTACACTCAAGTCCCTGAAGTTTATTGTGCCCACCGCGGTTTTACCGCGGTCGCGGTAGAACTGCGGCCAAACGCCCTCGCGGAATCTTCAACTTTCAGAAACTGTCTTCCACCGCGGTTTCACCGCGGTCGCGGTGGAACTTGTACCCGGAAATTTTGGCCTGTTTTGAATGGAATACTTGGGAAATTCAACAATTGCCCTTTTTTCATCAATAGTCGACTCCAAAACCGCTCCTTAGCCTTCCTTACACCTATATCACCTGCAAATCATGAAAAGCACTAATAATAGCATTTTGTTGTCATTTTTCCACATTAAAAGTTCACAAGAAGGTGATTATTTGGTGCGTGATTATAGTCAAATTCACCTATTATCAACTAACTTTGCCAATTCAAGCCTAATTCTACACCGGACCTCCAAAATCAATTCCGATCACACTCCTAAGTCACAAATCATCCCCCGAAGCTAACCGAATCACCGATAATCACATCCGAGCCCTCTAACTCAATAGTCAATGTCCGGTTGACTTTTCCAAAACAAGCCTTCCTTAAAGAGACTAAGTGTCTCATCTTCTACCAAAACAAATCCAATTCAACTTTAACACACCAAACGCTGATAATGAAACATGAAAAAGCATAAAATGGGGGAAACGGAGCGGTAACACATGAGACGACGGGTCGGGTCGTCACATTGACAAAATCTCCCTTGGGGCCACGTGCCCGGATTCCGAAAAAACTCATAAAATCCGACAACCCATTCCGATACGAGTTCAACCATACCAATTTTATCAAATTCTGATAACAACTTGACCTCCAAATCTTAAATTTTTGTTCTTGAAAAGTTTTGCAAAAATCTTGATTTCTTCCATTTAAATCCCAAATAAATGATGAATAGAACACCTTACCCCAATCCATATGGTGAAAATCGCCTAAAAAATTGCTTCAATCCAAGCTCCATAGCTCCAAATATGATAAAAATGGTCGAAACCTCAAAATATAGCTTCTGCCCAGGTATTTACTCTTCGCGATTGCTGAAAATGCTTGGCGATCGCGGAGCACAACATTTTTCAGCCCAAAATTTTCCCTTTGGGATCGCGGAAGATGCTTCGCGATCACGAAGAACAAATGCCCGGATCTTCCAAATAGTCTCTAGTATAATGGCCATAATTTTTGTACAAAACTCCAAATTATAAATGGTTTAGCTTTTTGAAAACTAGACTCCAAGGACTATAACTTTTATGCTTTTCTCATCTCCCAGTTCCTTAAGATTACGAGATATAAGCTTCCAAAGTCAGCCCTGTGCAACACAAATTTCTTTTTTGCGATTTCCAAACTCTTCTCGGATAGGCTATAGTGTACCACTCATAACTTTTTTACACAACTTCAAATGATAAATGGTTTGCTTTAATGAAAACTACAACTTTCAGTTTTGGATCATCTCCAAATTCCTTATAGATTGTGAGATACAAGCTTCCAAAGTCGGGTCAGTGCAGCAGAAACTTTTCTCTACACGATTGCGGAAGCCCTTCTGCGATCGCGAATCACTGGCTATTTTCTCCCACTTTACTCATCGTGATCGCGATCGCGTATCACACTGTTGTAGCCAAAAACGAGCAGCTAAAATTGTCTATAAATGGTCCGAAACCACCCCGAAACTCACCCGAGCCCCTCAGGACCCCGTCCGAACGTACCAACAAGTCTCAAAATGTATTACGGGCTTAGTCGATGCCTCAAATCACATCAAACAACGCTAGAAACACGAATCACACCCCAAATCGAGTTTAATGAAACTAAGAAATTCCAATTTCTACATTCGATGCCGAAACCTATAAAATCACGTCCGATTGACATCAAATTTTGCACACAAGTCATATTCGACAATACGGACCTACTCCAACTTTTGGAATCGGATTCCGACCCCGATATCAAAAAGTCCACCTCCGGTCAAACTTCTTAAAAACTTTCAAATTACTAACTTTAGCCAAATGACTCCAAAATGACTTACGGACCTCCGAATCCACTTCCGGACGAGCCCTCAAAACCAGAATCACCATACAGAGCTATTACCAGACTTGAAATTCCAAACGGACATCGATAATACTGAAATGCACCTCAACACAAACTTATGAAATTCTTCCAAGAATGCTAACTTCCACAACAGGCGCCGAAACGCTCCCGGATCATCCAAAACGCGATCCGAACATACACCCAAGTCCAAAATCATCATACGAACTTGTTGGAACTTTCAAATACCGATTCCGAGGTCGTTTGCTCAAAAATCAAACCTTAGTCCATTCTTTCACCTTAAAGCTTCTGAATTGATAATTTTCTTTCCAAATCAACTCTGAACTTCCCGAAATTCAATTCCGACCATGCGTGCAAGTCATAATGCCCGAAGTGAAACCGCTCATGGCCTCAAACCGTCGAAGAACGCGCTAAAGCTCAAAGCGACCGGTTGAGTTGTTACAGTAACAAAAAGTATATTTTAATAATAAAAAAACTGGTATGACGTGAAATATTTTTCATAAAATGTAAATAAACTATTTCAAAATGGGATTATTTTTTAAAATATAATGTTATTTTAAAAATAAAAGGATAAGATGTTTTTGAATTTTAGTAGAGTTTTTAAATTATTATAATAGAAGTCATATCATGGATAAAATCAAGAAACCGAAATCTTATGGAATATTTACATAAATATCTGGCCAGATTTATTTTACTTTTATAGCTAATATCCATAGATGATATACTNTATATAAATGGACATCAAACAAATAACAAAATTTTGGCTCTGCATTTGCTATCATTAATTTTAATTTAGCACCTACTAGTAATTGAAGGGTATAAGCTGAAACCTCTTCATGTAGCTGCAATCAAGCCAGCATTGCAAGGGTTTAATATTTTTTTGTTGAAGAATATCAGTTTTGAATCATTAGATTATGTGAAAAGTTATTTTTCTCAAATTCAAAAAGAGGGACATTGGTTTCTAATTGATAGTTTCTATAGCAATTTTCAAGTGTAACAAAAAGTATATTTTAATAATAAAAAAAACTGGTATGACATGAAATATTTTTCTTAAAATGTAAACAAATTATTTCAAAATGGGATTATTTTTTAAAATATAATGTAAAAATAAAAGGATAAGATATTTTTGAATTTTAGTAGAGTTTTTAAATTATTATAATAGAAGTCATATCACGGATAAAATCAAGAACCGAAATCTTATGGAATATTTACATAAATATCTGGCCAGATTTATTGTTTACTTTTTATAGCTAATATCCATAGATGATATATTGGCAACGGACGATTATACACATATTATATATGGATATCATCCTTTTATATAGAAATAAATTAATTTTTTGTAAAAAAAAAAAGAAGAAGAAAGACATAAAAACTAAGATAAAAGAAAATAAATATAGAAAAAATGTATGAAAAATCTAAAAACCAGAAATAAGAGATGACAACGAATTTTTTCTTTTGTTTCATTTATGTTAAGTATAAAAAAAAATTGGAAATTGATATATTCGATTTAAATATTTTTTTCAACTCAAATGCATAGATTATAAGACAAGGATATCTTAGAATATTTTTTTAACTAACATTGTGTTTTTTAAAAATAAAAAAAAATACTATTACTAACAAACTGATATGATATATGAATTTGAATATAAATGCAATTTGAGTAGTTTGCATTGAGGTTAAGCCAAGTATGGTGTCGAAAAAAAATCACTTGGCAATTTCAAGACAATATATGCAATGTTATATAATAACAGTCAACTAATTAACATTTAATGATTCAAAGAACAAAAAGAGTTCAAGTCGTAGTAAAAGAGTCATGTCGTAACCAAAGAATCGTTCATATTGTGTCAACCTTTGTGCTTTGACATAAATACGAGTTATTATTTCACTTTTTGGCTATTATTAGGTTCCAATGACACCAATGAGAATGGTGCAAAAATAAAATTATCACTACGAGATTTGAGAAAATGTTAGTCTTTTTTCATGTACTGTTTCGTAATTGATATCTAACGACTATCTAGAAGGTTTAAATTTTAAGGTTATTTACATATCATTCAAATAACTCGGATATTTAATATGGTTAATTTCAAATATCAAAATGGAGTCAAAAATTTACTGGCTAAACAATTTTTAAATTTTTTAGATAGCCGACTAAAATGAGTTTTGAATTAAGGATAATATTTTCACTTACATTATTATAAAATAAATTATTATTTAAAAATAATATTTTAGAAACTGAAATTTTAAAATAGAAATAATTTTTGAAAGATATCAACACACAAAATAAGAGTTCAAGTAGTAGTAAAAGAGTCAAGTCGTATCCAAAGAGTCCTTCATAGTCTCAACCTTTGATTGTTTTGTCATAAATATTAGTTATTATTTTGCTTCCCGACTAATTATAGGATCCAATGACACTGGGGAGAATGATATCAAAAAAGAAAAATAGAATTATATCTAGAAAATTTGAGAAATGGTTATCTTTTTCATGTATTGTTTCTTAATTAATATTCAATGATTATATATATTTAATAGAGAAAGTTTAAGTTTTAAGATTATTTATATATAATCCAAATAACTCAAATATACTATG
This sequence comes from Nicotiana attenuata, assembly GCF_001879085.1. Taxonomy (NCBI): domain Eukaryota; kingdom Viridiplantae; phylum Streptophyta; class Magnoliopsida; order Solanales; family Solanaceae; genus Nicotiana; species Nicotiana attenuata. Next base: position 82,100 of record NW_017670780.1, on the reverse strand, counting down.
GTTAGTGTCCGCGTGTAACGACCCGGCCGGTCATTTTGAGAATCTAAGCTCCGTTCGCCAGCATAAGGTCTTGAACAGCTTCATAATATGTGTATCGACTTGTGTGCATGGTTGAATTCAGTTAACGGATGATTCACAGTCAAATGGAAGAAGGAAACTAGTTTTGGAAGTTTAAACGGTAAGAATTTGACCGAAATTGAACTTTTGAGTAAACGGACCCGGAATGGGTTTTGGGTGGTCAAAACAGCTTCGTATGGTGATTTTGGACTTAGGCGTGCGTCCGGATTCAGATTTGGAAGTCCGTAGGGTAATTTGAGGCGTTTTGGCGAAAGTTGGAAAAGTTGAAGTTCGGAAAATGGAGAAGTTTGACCCATAGTTGACTTTTGTGATATCGGGGTCGGAATACGATTCCAAGAGTTGGAACAGCTCTGTTATGTCATTTTCGACTTGTCTGCAAAATTTGGCGTCATTCCGGATTGATTTGATCGGTTTCGGCACAAGTTTTCGAAGTTGGAAGATTTGGAAGTTCATAGCTCGATTCGTGGTGTGATTCGTCGTTTCGGCATTGTTTGATATGATTTGAGACCTCGAGCGAGTCCATCTTAGGTTATATGACTTGTTTGTGTGTGTAGACGGGGTCCCGGGGGCCTCGGGTGTGTTTCAGGTTTTATTGCGCTCTTATTTGATGTTTCAACTTCGTTTCTTTGGGAATAAAGGGTACCACATTAATCAAATGAGCTCCAAATTCAGTTTTTATTGAACCACTAGATCCGTATCATAATTACGGAGCCATAGCAAAAAGAATCATCGAATTTGGACATCGTATGAGGAAGTTATGCTCATTTTTGTGTCGGGAAAAACTGCTGCTTATGGTATGGTCGCAATTGCGAACATATCCATCGCAATTGTGATGCCCAGTTCGCAATTGCGAACATTTTGTTGCAAATGCGACCTTTTCCAGCCCTTCCTTGTTCGCAATTACGAATGCTTTCTTCGTTTTTGCGAGGATCCGCAACTGCGAACCTTGGATCGCAAATGCGACATCTGCAGCTTGTTTTCAGCTGTGTAACTCGAGTTTTTGCTCATTTTTCATATTCTTTGAACCCTAACTCCGAGAGTGAGCGATTTTAAGAGAAGAATTTCATACCAAATCATTGGGTAAGTGTCTCTAATCAATTTCCAACTATATATTGTGATTGTATCTTAGATTAACATCAAATTCATGAGAATCTAAAGGAAAATTTGGGGAAAAATTGTGAAATCTTTCAAAAATGTAAAATGATGATTTGAGGGACAAATGGTGTCGGAATTAGATAATTTTTGTATGGGTGAACTCGTATCGGAATGGGTATTCTGTTTTGTAAATTTTGTCGGGTTCCGAGGTGCGGGCTCGGGGAGTTGACTTTTATTGACTTCTTGCAAATTGTATAAGAATCATAGTTTTGTTAATCGAAATTGTTTTCTCTTGCATTGTTTGATGTATTCAAGTCGTTTTTTGCTAGATTGAGCCAAGCGTTGATGAATTGGTAAAGGAAAAGCTAAATTGAGTATTGAGTTGGCCGGATTGAGGTAAGTATCTTGCCTAACCTTGTGTGGGGGACTTCCCCTTAGGATTTGAGTCTTCTATGTTGATTATAGTTCGTGTACGCGAGGTGACGAGTGCGTGCTCGGACTTATTTGTGGAAAAATTAGCCTTTTAGAGTTCTTAGGTCTTTATATTCACTGTGTAGGAATGTGTTCTTGACATGACTGAGTTTCCTATTTATTTGTTTCACCTCTACATGCTTAATTGGATTTAATTGCTTCATGATTCACTCTTATTGCCTAATTGACTCCTAATTGATTAACTGAAGAATTTCGCCTCTCCTATTGTCATGCTATCTTTTCATCGTTGCTTATCTTATTTGAGAATTTTTATTACCCCTCCTGAAATTGTTTAGTCTTAAGTGAAGCTAAGATCATCTTCCCTTAATTGAATCTTCGAATATCCACAAAATTTGTCCAACCTTAAAAGGAGTTTAGATAATTTATATCTTGTTGACTTGCATTTATTTGGGACTACTTGACTCGTGTTGATTTCCTTGTTATTAACTTGTATATTGTGGGATCGTCGCTATATATTAGTTTTCCTGTTGTTGAACTGTTCTCTTTATGCCAGCATTCTTTTCTATGGTTACTCCTTGTGAGTTGGTTTTGTCGTTTCCTTGCGATTTACAGTCCTTAAGTTGATTTACTTGTCTTACCTTGTATTATTGTCATTTGTTGTTGTTTTATGTATTGTCGTGATGTACGAGCTTTCTGTTGTGTTGTGACTGTGGTTTCTGTTGGTTGCGCTGCATGTTTACTTTGGGACTACGGATCGGTGTTCCGGGAGATCCCCCTACATATTTACTTTTGGGACTACGGACTGCACCCCGGGAGATCCCCCTGCATATTTACTTTTGGGACTACGGGACTGCACCCGGGAGATCCCCTTGCATAATTACTTTCGGGACTACGAGACTGCACCCGGGAGATCCCCCTGCATATTTACTTTTGGGACTACGGTACTGCACCCAGGAGATTCCCCTGCACATATATTGATTTTGGTTGTAGTGCGGGATACCAAGAAATCCCTAGCACATATATTGAGGATACCAAGAGATCCTCGGGATACCAAGAGATCCCTGGCACATATATTGAGGATACCAAGAGATCCTCGGGATACCAAGAGATCCCCAGCACATATATTAAGGATACCAAGAGATCCTCGGGATACCAAGAGATCCCTGGCACATATATTGAGGATACCAAGAGATCCTCGGGATACCAAGAGATCCCCAGCACATATATTGAGGATACCAAGAGATCCCTGGTACATATATTGAGGATACCAAGAGATCCTCGGGATACTAAGAGATCCCAAGCACACATAATTACGTTTGGGACTACGGGACGATATCCTGGTATATTCCCTGCTAAAATCATTGTGTTCTGAGCTGATGTTTTCATTGATCCTATCCCTGTGTAAACATTATACGTGTTGTCTGTTCCATTCCTTATACTTACTAGTTGATGCAAACTATGTTTGGACACTTGCACAAGTATACACGTGGTTAATCACCCTTATCGGGTAGGAGGCTCTGTGAGATTTCTGAGTATAGACGCGCCCCTTGTTTATTTTCCTTCCATGTGAGAATGACTCTTTAGGCACGTGAGTTGTCAGTATGATTATGAGGTGTGATGAGGGCACGGGATGCCAAGTGTTAGGGTTCAGGTATTGAGACCCGTATTGTATGATTATGAGATGAGGTGTCACTGGGTGACTTATATTCAAAGGATTATCTTTTTGAAAAGATTATATTTGAAAGCATTATTTTGAAAGAAACTCTTTTGAAAAGAACACTTATTTGAAGGAAGTATATTTCAAACCATTTTTACCACTTGAAAAGAGTTTGACTATTTGATTGACGCTTGCTGGTTAAGACTTAAGGTGAAAACTATCGGAGTTGTTGAGTTATGACTTGTCTTTACTGTATTTGTGATTTCGGATTTGGGTTGTGTTCTTGCTTACCTTTCCGTGTTTTCCTTATGGTGTTTTCCCTGAGTACTTGTTGTTTCCTTCCTTATTATAATTACTGAATTATTAGCCATATCGCATAGTCTCTATATAAATATCAAGTTCTGTATATTAGACCAGTAGGTGTCTTGGCTGTTCCTCGTTACTACTCCACCGAGGTTAGTCTTGATACTTACTGGGAATCGCTATGGTGTGCTGATACTACACTTCTGCACATTTTTTTTGTGTGCAGATCCAGGTATTGTTCGCTAGTAGCTGTGCAAATTCTTGCCGAGGAGACTCAAGGTAGACCTGCTGCTACGTTTGCGGGCTTCGGAGTCACCTTCCTATTTTATATTCACTCTGTTGTACTTATTTCCCGGTTGTGTTTAGAAGTTGTAGCAAAACTCTATAGAGCTTATGACTTGTACTACCGGGTTTCGGGAATTGTAAGTTTTGTAGAGATTTTGCTTCAAGACTCTTAAATTTCATTTATTATTGTGATATTTCAACATGTGTTGGGCTTACCTAGTCCCTAAGACTAGGTGCCATCATGATACCCAAACGGAGGGAAAGTTGGGTCGTGACAAGTTGGTATCAGAGCTCTAGGTTCATAGGTGCTATGAGTCATAAGCGTGTTTAGTAGAGTCTTGCGGATCGGTACAGAGACGTGTACTTATCTTCGAGAGGCTACGGAACTATTAGGACAATCTCACTCCTTCACTCTTATCGTGCGAGCTTATTGATCTTGGAGTTTGAACTTTTATCCTTCCATTCTCTCACCGATAGTGAGGACATGAGCTACGGTTATCGATGATGCTGCTTCAGGAGCAGGTATCGCTAGAGATAGAGGCAGAGGCCGACGAGGAGTATGTGCCGTTGCTAGACCACACTCAGAGCAGCGAGTTTCCATTGGTCAGGTTCCAGGCATCATGGCGACACAATTTGCAGTTCCAGTTCAGCCTATAGTTAGGGAAGCAGCATCCGAAGGAAAGCAATTTAGGATTGCAAGGTTTAAGAAAGAGTGACCCTCCTACATTCAGTGGTTCGGTTTCAGAGAGTGCAATGGGTTTCATCGAGCAGTGCCATCGCATTATCAGCACTATGGGTATTGCAGAGACGAGTGGGGTTGCTTTTACTATGTTCCAGCTTAGGGGAGCGACTTATCAGTGGTGGCGGGCATATGAGTTGGGTAGCCGGCCGATGCAACTTCACATACATGGGTTCGGTTTTCAGAGATGTTTTGAGAGAGTTTGTACCTCATTCACTTTGGTTCAGCATGGCTCGAGAGTTGGAGTTAGAAGTTTCATTTCAGCAGGTGGTAGGGATCGCTCGCCGGTTAAAGGGCATGTGGGACCGGGAGCGAGAGAACAGACGGGATCAGGAGAGAAGGAGTACAGGAAGGCGAGGAGGCCTCGTGGACCAGAGAGATCTTCTGGACCTTATTCTAGAGGCATGGTGCGACATGGTGAAGGTTTCGTGGGTCAGCCAGTTTAGTTTGCTCTTCAGGCTTTACAGTGATTCAGGTGTTCATGGGTCTCAGAGTAACCGTACCGCTCAGTTCCTACAGCCACGTCAGTAGAGGGGTTGCATTGAGTGTGGAGATACTAGCCACATGGTGAGAGATTTCCCCAAATTTCGGATAGATGCATCACAGCAAGGTATTCAGGTGAGTAGAGGGCGCCCAAGAGGGGAGGGGGGAGGCCCGGCCGGTTGATGTGTTTCATATATTGGGCTTAAGGCCGTTGCTCCAGATGATGTCATTCAGGTATGATTTTGATTTGTTATAGAGGAGCACCATCAGTAGTTCATTACAGTTCTACTTATCGGGGTGAGTTCCCCGATTTGTTGCTCCACTTATGGGTGCGTTTCATGATTTGCACTTTGTTTATGTGTTACCCTGTTGGAAGGTTCTGTGAGTGATAGCCGCGTCTATCGTCTATTTTTATTCATTATCGAGAGTTATGAGACTAGTAGTAAATTCCTGTTGTCCATTTCGGTAGGCTTGATATGATTTCTGAGTATTGTTGGCTACGAGCTATGATTTTTATGCTCCACCGGTATGGGAGCCAGTACTTGTTGTAATTTGTAACGGAAATAGGTCTAGTGAAAGTTTCAGCTGGTTTGATGTATATCCTACTTGTGATTCATAGTTGAGGGTAAGACCCTCGTGATTTCATGTGATTTGATGTGTTTGAACCGGGCTGTGTACCGCGGTGGAAGTTATACCAATATGAGATCCTTGTGAATTGTTCATTTGCTTTAATTCTTTCCTTGTTGTGTTATTTTGTAGGTTGGTACTGATAGAGAGTTGTGCCTATCGGGCTTGTTTGATAGTTCTCCTATGTGTGTTTTTCTTTCATATTCAGTCATTTTCGTTCTGTGTTTCTTGAATTTTAGTTTACGGGGTATGTGTCCAGTGGTGTTGGTTGTGACTTGTTGATTTGGATGTTTGGTTATGAGGTCTTCGTGTTCTTGCATCATCGTCAGTGTTGTGGAGGTTTGGAACAAGTCCCTATTGAATATGAGGCTTAGGGTCGGTGCTGAATTTGGTTTCGAGCGAATATTGTGATAAAAAATATTACTGTGGGCCTATGTGCGATGTGTCATGTTGTAAGGTTGTACTATATAGGTGTTGGCACGAATTGATGTAGCTGGTTGAGACTGATACAGGGTATGGATTTAGAATCGAGTCTTTGGAAATGGATGGAAGGTGAAATTCTGGCTCTGAGGCTTATTGGTATTGATAGAAAGGCTAAATTTCAATTGAGATGATGTCGTCAGGTTTATGTGGATTGGGGTGACGTGGGATCAACCGCGGGTGTATGCTGGAAGTGTGCATTTAATGATTTGAGGACTTCGAGGCGAATCTTGGCACGTTCGAGGACGAACGTTAGTTTTAAGAGGGGGAGGATGTAACGACCCAGCCGGTCATTTTGAGAATCTAAGCTCTGTTCGGCAGCGTAAGGTCTTGAACAGCCTCATAATATGTGTATCAACTTGCGTGCATGGTTGAATTCAGTTAACGGATGATTCGGAGTCAAATTGGAAGAAGGAAACTAGTTTTGGAAGTTTAAACGATGAGAATTTGTCCGGAATTGGACTTTTGAGTAAACGGCTTCGGAATGGGTTTTGGGTGGTCTCAACAGCTTCATATGGTAATTTTGGATTTAGGGGTGCGTCCAGATTCGGATTTGGAAGTCCGTAGGGTAATTTGGGGTGTTTCAGCGAAAGTTGGAAAAGTTGAAGTTTGGAAAATGGAGAAGTTTGACCCATAGTTGACTTTTGTGATATCAGGGTCGGAATGCGATTCCGAGAGTTGGAACAGCTCCGTTATGTCATTTTGGACTTGTCTGCAAAATTTGGCATCATTCCGGGTTGATTTGATTGGTTTCGGCACAAGTTTTCGAAGTTGGAAGATTGGAAGTTCATAGCTCGATTCGTGGTGTGATTCGTCGTTTCGGCGTTGTTTGATATGATTTGAGACCTCGAGCGAGTCCGTGTTAGGTTATATGACTTGTTTGTGCGTGTAGACGGGGTCCCGGGGGCCTCGGGTGTGTTTCAGGTTGTATTGTGCTCTTATTTGATATTTCAACGTCGTTTCTTTGGGAATAAAGGGTACCACATTAAGAAAATGAGCTTCAAATTCAGTTTTTATTGAACCATTAGATCCGTATTGTAATTACGGAGCCATAGCAAAAAAGAATCATCGAATTTGGATATCGTATGAGGAAGTTATGCTCATTTTTCTGTCGGGAAAAACTGTTGATTCTGGTATGGTCGCAATTGCGAACATATCCATCGCAATTGCGATGCGCAGTTCGCAATTGCGAACATTTTTTCGCAAATGCGACCTTTTCCAGCCCTTCCTTGTTCGCAATTGCGAAGGCTTTCTTCGCTTTTACGAGGGTCCGCAATTGCGAACCCTGGATCGCAAATGCGACATCTGCAGCTTGTTTTCAGCTGTGTAACTCGAGTTTTTGCTCATTTTTCATATTCTTTGAACCCTAACTCCGAGAGTGGGCGATTTTGAGAGAAGATTTTCATACCAAATCACTGGGTAAGTGTCTCTAATCAATTTTCAACTATATATTGTGATTATATCTTAGATTTCACATCAAATTCATGAGAATCTAAACGAAAATTTGGGAAAAAATTGTGAAATCTTTCAAAAATATAAAATGATGATTTGAGGGACCAAATGGTGTCGGAATTAGATAATTTTCATATTGATGAACTCGTATCGGAATGGGTATTCTATTTTTGTATATTTTTTCGGGTTCCGAGGTGCGGGCTCGAGGAGTTGACTTTTTGCAAATTGTATAAGAATCATAGTTTTGTTAATTGAAATTATTTTCTCTTGCATTGTTTGATGTATTCAAGTCGTTTTTGGCTAGATTGAGCCAAGCGTTGATGAATTGGTAAAGGAAAAGCTAAATTGAGTATTGAATTGGCCGGATTGAGATAAGTATCTTGCCTAACCTTGTGTGGGGGACTTCCTGATCGAGGACAACCCTGCACTACTATTAAGTAGCGAGAGAGGTCGAAGCAGCTTTTACCCGATTTAGGGTCGGGATCGATTTCCACAGGGAGCTAGATATTGGAGTTGGGTGTCTATCTAAAGTGAAGTTGTGTATTTGCTCCAAATTGCACTTCTACACATTTTTGGTTTTGATTATGATTCTAATTTTATAAACTACAATACTCAATTAAACTACTATAAGCTAGGATTAACTATTGCAAGTTGTTCAAATGATTAAAGAGCACTAGGGTGGTGACTTTTGCCTAGGTGGTCAATTGATGGAATCTTGAGTCTAAAGCTAGATTGACACATTTGGGGAGTATGATATAACCATTGCTCGATTCTACTCACTCTATACCTCTCGGTAGTTCGAGTGATTTTGCCCGAATTGACTTTCTCAAGACCAATTGGGTATGCGAATTTGCACAAGCAATTGAGGATCAAGTCGGGTATTACGATCTCTCGGTTTAACCCTTTAATTGGGGCTATCAATTCTCTTGAGTGCGCCCCAATTCCTTGTTGGACTAATTCTAGAGACTTAGGCTCTCTTTCTCAAGAAGAGCAAAAGTCAACTAAACACAAACTAGTGTTTGCAACCACTAATTTAGCAATTAAATATGGAATTAGCCCAAATATCAAACACCCATAGTCAATCAAGCTCTAAAATACAAGACCCATCAATTACCCACACTAGGGTTGAGCCACAACCCTAGTTGATGGGTCTAGCTACTCATAATTAAAGACAAAAACAGAGAAATAGATGAAGAAGAACTCATATTAATTAATTGCTAAATTAAACTTGAAGATTCAATGTTGAAATGAACCTAAAATTACTCAAAATAGCTAAAAAATTTGAACCCACGAACGCAGCTTTTAGTACTAACTATCTGCTTAACCTAAAAATAGAAAAGAAGCTATTTATACTAAGCTGAAAAATCTGGACAAAAATACCCCTGCGGGGTTAGTGCGGACCGCACCAAATGGTGTGCGGCCGCACTAGGGCTCTTGACATAAAATTCTAGCTCTCTGAACTCAGGCAATGCGGACCGCACAGAATCGAGTGCGGCCGCGGTGGCTTCTAGTGCGGTCCGCATAAAATGGAGCGCGGACCGCATTGGCTTCAATCTCCAAAACTGGCACCTCTATGATCTTTGGTTCTGCGGACCGCACTAAATCGAGTGCGGCCGCAGTGACTCCAATGCGGACCGCATTAAATCTCATGCGGCCGCATTGCCTGTTGGCCTGGAAATCACCTTCTCTGAATCTCACTTGTGCGAACCGCATAGAATGGTGTGCGGCCGCATTGGGCCTGTTTTGCCTGAGCATTGTTTTGTCTTGGTTCTTGTGCAAGTTTCACTCCTTTTTGAGCTGAACTTTGACATCTTGTCACTTTCTTGATCAAACCTGCAATCAAGCACAACTTGTGAGCCTTTTGAGACTATTTTGTACCAATTTCTAATCAAAACATAAGTAAGAGAGAGTATAAAATGCACCAAAATCCCTAGTTATCAACTCCCCCAAACTTAAACTTTTGCTTGTCCTCAAGCAAACAAAATAAGACCCACCCCTTAAGAGAAAATCCAAGACAATTCAGCTATCCTAAAGTGACCTCATCTAGCATCAATTGGGACTAACAATTGCCCTCAATACACATGAATCATTAACTACATTTACTCTTTTAAACACCATGGATCAAGTGCGACACAAGAGCATCAAGAGTTGACTCAACACATCAAAGGACTCTTTCTAGTACTTTAGTCATTGTGGAACCCAAACTTACACATCCTCGGCTCTCCATAAGCAAACCTCACCATTAGAATAGTGGCACTTAGAACGAGGGTAATGGAAATTCACTCATCCCTCTCAAAGAAAAGTCACAAGTCCGGCAGTAAGTACCATATGCTTGCCCCTTATGTGAGTCACCACTAATGTAAGCTTCATTAAACTAGAGATCATATATGGCTTTTGTGGAGACATAGGGAAGGCTTTTGGTTCCGGGTAGGCAATGTTTGGTCTAAGTAGGTTCCATCTTCCCTTAAGAACTTCTTTTGTTTCATTGGGGCACAGATTCACTTGACTCTTTGAGTCTTTTCACTTCTTTCAAGGGGTAAGAGAGACACACTGTCACTCTTTTTTATACATTTCAAATCTTTTTTTCCTTTCTCAATTTTTCACACCTTTCATTCTTTTCTTTTCTTGAATCCCTTTTTTATTCTTTTCCACATTGAGTATTCTTTTTGTCTTTTTGCTTTTCTTTCTTTTCATTGCCTTTCCTTTTCTTCATTTTGTACCTTTTTACCACTTTGTTGCAATCCTCGTCTCTCTCCCCAAACTTATACTTTTGCCATGTGCTAAGGAAAGATCGGGTGCCAAGAGAGGGTATCCTTTAGAATGGGTAAAGGCTTGTATCATGGTTCTTGAAGGAAAAAGGTTTAAGGCTCAGAAGGGTTGACTAGGGATTTTATTTTTGGTAGGCTATGGAAGTGTTTAAGCTATCATTTGGATCAAGGAGAGCCTATAATCATGTCTCAAGTCAAAATTTACTTAGGGTTTCACCTCAACAAACATTCAGGGCAAGTTCTAGACTAATGGCTCGGGACTTGGACTTGCAATGCAATTTCTCACCACACACGCTATGGGATTGCTAAAGACACAGATTTGGGGGCCCACAACGACCTTAGATAAGATTTGAGCACACAATGGTCCCGAAAAACCACTTGATGATTATCGGCCAACACAAGAGTCTCAGGGTCACGACTTTCACCATCCTAAACACAACAATTTGTTTTTGACCATGAGATCAAAGGCAAATGTGCTAGGCCCAAGTGAAGCTTTGTTTGAGGCACCCTTAACCACTAACTACTAAAAAGCCAAAAAGAAAAGAAAAACAGACTCAAACCCTTAAGAAGGTTGTCACGCCATCCATCATTGGGAAGAGCCACCCGGTTCACACAAACTCCACCTTTGGAAAGAACCGTGGCATTAAGAAAACCAAAGGCTTATTGCAAACGTTCAAAACAAGAAGCTACGAACATAAATAAGAAGCTAAGAACGAAAAAATTGCAGAAAGTAAAATGAATATATACAAGAGGGGATTTAATCGAATATACAATAGATGGGATGAATATGTACAATGTAACATAACTTTATATACAGACCCAAAGTAAAATAAAATTACGAGAGATGTGACGAAATGTTAAAATTACATACAAACCAAAGATGAAAAATAAAGAAAGCATAAAAAACTGTAAAATATATATAATCATCCAAATCCAAAAAAAAGTAGGGTCTACCCCCTCAAATGAAAGCTGGCATTGTCCCCAATGCCAACTAAACCAAATAAGCATCAAAAAGAAAAGGGAAAAGGATATAGAGACTCCCTATGGCCTGTCTGTCTGCATGGGCTCCTGAGTGGCCCTGGGTGCTCAATATGCTCGGGAACCTCAGACTGATTCCCTATGGCCTGCTGCTCTGCTGCTGGGACCTGGGACTGGACCTGGACAGGCTCCTGAGGTGCATCCTGTGGCTGACTGGAGGAAGCCTCCGGTGGGTCCTCCAACTGGATGACCGCATCGTCCGCTCGGGGAATCATCCTCTTCCTCTTGGGAGGCCTCTGAGACTGCTCTGGCTGGGGATGAGTTACTGGTACAGGGTCATGAAGCAATAAATCTAGAGGCAGATGGTCTACCTTCAACCTGTCAACATCGACCCTCATCTCCTTCACGGACTCCTTGGAGGCCCGCGTCTTTCTCAACTTCTTGTGCTCCTTAGCAAGCTCCTTGAGAGCCTTGCTATGTGAATCAACAGCATCAGTGAGCACTTTCTAGTTGTCAAGGATTTTCTTCTGGTTGACCAGAATCTCCTTGAGGGCATCCTCATAGACTGCGGGACCTGCGGAGGCGGAGGTGCCGACTGAGCTTCCACTGTAGTAGTAAGGATAGACAACTTGGATGAAGTTGTCTGCATCCAATTGTTAATGCTGAGAAGAGCCTGGCTCAGTCGGTGAGTAGTCATTGGGTAGGCTCGAGAAGAGGGAATCTCGGGATCTGCTGAAGTGGATGGGCCCGGAGGAATGTCTGTGGAGGTGGAGGCAGGCTAAGTAGGAGCCACTACCACAACTGGCTCTTCAGACTGGCCAGTTGGAGCAGTGGCTGTTCCCTTGAAGTTCTTGCTTTTTGGGTTGTCATCCCCCTGCATGTTGTACCATGAGAATGGGGCCTTCTCTTTGACCTTGATCTCAAATGGCCTCTTTTCAACTTTGAGGTCCCTGAAGTACATAGTCAAAGAAGCTGGGGAAAGGGTAGTTTCTGTCATTCTCACTGCCTACAAGTGTGATTACCCGAGACATTACCTTCCCGACATTTATCGGGTACCCCGCCATGATCGATGCCACCAAAACTACCCGGTGAAAAGGGAGGGAGTTGTCATGAGTAGTGGGGTCCAATCTGCTGCACACAAATGTTTCCCACCCTTTGGCCTCGAAGTTCAAACTTCTTCTCAAAATCTTTACGCCCGCATTCAACCAATCAGGGGTGGTACCTGGGATTGCCAGATACTGTGCCAACCAGGGACGGACCTCCTCGTCCAATTCCATCTTTTCCATATATAGTGCCTCATCATCCTCATCAAAGCCTAGGTAATCATTTATTGTCTTCCCGTCAAACAACACTTTCAGGTTTCGCACCTTGGTCACCTTGGTACCCTTTTTGATGTGGGCAACGTTGGCGTAGAATTCCTTGACCAAGTGCTCGTTGGCATCTACACATTCACCCAAAAAGTGCTCCCAGCCAACTCTCTCCCTAAACTGCCTCCTCACATTGGGGTTGTGAGGTAACAAGTTTCTATCAACAAAACTCCTCTCCGGTATTAACTTCCTCACCGGCCACCATTTTCCTAAATTTGTGATAAGCTACCTCACTGACAAATCGGTCCTGCCACACCTCCGGTTTTCTAGTTCTAGCAACCCCGCCAACCTGCGGTTCACCCCCTTCTCCTACTTCTCCTTCTCCTCCTACTTCCTCATCGTCTCCTACTGCACCCTCTCCAGATAATGAAGCTATGGGAGAGGTGGAGTATTCCCCACTACCTTTAGCTGAGCCTTCAGACGACCCAGAAGATACATTCACTAACACTTGGGCAGTGGGGGAAGGTGGAGGAGTGTCTCTTAGCATGTACCTCTTTGGCCAGTCTTCAATGTACTCTGTCACGGAGTCTGAAGAAATCTCCCGGGAGGGCTCATACTCACTCCCCGACTGGTCACAGGCCCTGTCTGCAGCTTTGGTAATTCTTCTTTGGTTCTTGATGTTTTGCCGGACCTGAGGGGTAAGTTTTATCATTTTCTTGCCTTTGCCACCCCGGGAGGATTCTCCCCTGCCTTGTTGTTTAGAACCCTTGCCTCTTTGTTTCACCATTGTCTGCACACAACATTCATTAGACTTGTTAGTATCAGTTGAAGCTATTAAGTTCACAGTTGCAGGATAGAAAAAAAAATTGCAGACAGTTGCAGGTTTTGAACAGTGCGGACGGCACAAAATGGAGTGCGGCCGCACAGAGGTCAATGCGGACCGCACAAAATGGAAATGTCGTCCGCACAGAGGTGGGGTTCAGACTACCCACTCTCTGTATCCATGCAATGCGGACCGCACAAATGTAGTGCGGCCGCATTGGGACCAATGCGGACCGTACAAAATGTAGTGCGGCCGCAGTCACCAAACTTCAGAAGACAGACACTCAGCAATGCGGTTCGCACAAAATGCCATTGCGGACCGCACTGAAGCACCGCGGACCGCGTATAATCGACCGCGGTCTGCACTGAGTGCCCAGAAGCAACACTAACTTAGGGTTTATGAGATTGTGATTTTAAGTCCATTTTTACACCTAATAAAGGTCCCTAAGTGTTTGCCCAGTAATTTTAGCCACCTAATTCTACTTTAATCAAGAAAGCAACTACCCTAACCTAACCAATTGAAGAAAATACGGGAAGAAAAGGATAATAGAAAAGAAAATAAAAAATAAAGGAAAAATAAAAAAATTAAAACAATTAAAAAAAAGAAGGTGGTGTTACCAGATGTGAGAAGAAATGAAGATAAACAATTCCAAGCAGTTAATTGCGAGTAAAAGAACAGATGAACAGTGATTTATACGTTCTGAGAGTCAAGAGATCGAAAAGTGTAACTGGAGGGCCTCAGGCCCTATTTATAGAAAAAGACCTGGGGCCCATCTTACCAACCCAATGCGGACCGCACAAAGTCGACCGCGGTCCGCACCACACAGCATGTTTCAGAGTTTGAGAAGGCAACCACTGCGGTCCGCACGAAATGGAATACCACGGACCACACAAAATGTACTGCAGCCGCGGTGGCAAACTTCAGAGAGTTAGTAATTTCACCCTTCATCAGTGCGGTCCGCACTAAATGTAGTGCGTCCGCATTGACAACTTCAGAGACCTGAACACTTTTTCCACTATGTCCTACACTGCATCAACACAATCCTGTAGCATCTCACAACCAATTAGTCCAAAAATCAATCCTATACTACAATGAAAATCAAATAAAAACAAGAAGAAAAATACATGGTGCTCCCAAGAAGCGCCTGATTTAACGTCGTGGCACGATGCATGTTACCATCCAATCATTTGAAGTGAACAAGTGCCACCACATGGCTATCATCAAACTTTCCCAAGTAGTGCTTGACCCTGTGACCATTAACCCGGAAAATCTCCCCATTTTTGTTCTTCAAATCAAGGGCACCAAATGGGGTCACAAACAGTACCTCAAAAGGTCTGCTCCTCTTTGACTTTAGCTTTCCTGGAAACAACCATAACCGAGAGTTGAACAAGAGAACCAAATCACCTACTCTAAACTCCTTGCCACGAGCATATTTGTCATGAAGGTACTTCATTTTGTCCTTGTACAAGGAAGAACTGGAGTAGGCATGGAAACGGAATTCATCAAGTTCATTGAGTTGCTCAACCCGGAGATTTGTAGCCATATCCCATTCAAGGTTCAATTTCTTCAAAGCCCACATGGCCTTGTGCTCTAACTCCACCAGTAAATGACAAGCTTTTCCAAACACCAACCGGTACGACGACATACCAATTGGAGTCTTGTAAGCAGTTCGGTAAGCCCATAGAGCATCGTCCAATTTCTTAGACCAATCGGTCTTATTGGCATTGACGGTTTTAGAGAAGATGCTCTTGATCTCCCTGTTGGATACTTCAACCTAGCCACTTGCTTGAGGATGATAAGGAGTAGACACTTTGTGGCTAACACCATACTTAGCAAGCAAGGTGTCAAAAGCTCTATTGCAGAAATGCGATCCTCCATCACTTATAATTGCACGAGGAGTGCCAAACCTTGTAAAAATGCTCTTCTTTAGAAATGCAACCACACTCCTAGCTTCATTGTTGCGCAAAGCCACGGCCTTGACCCATTTTGAGACATAATCAACCGCTACAAGAATGTAGGTGTTTCCGCACGAGCTTACAAATGGGCCCATGAAATCAATACCCCATACATCAAAGATATCCACTTCTAGAATGGTGTTTAGAGGCATCTCATCTTTCTTTGAAATACCGCCCGCTCTTTGACATTGGTCACACCTTCTCACTAAATCACTTGCATCTTTGTACAAAGTTGGCCAATAAAAACCACAACTCAGAACTTTCGAAGCTGTCCTCGACCCGCCATGATGGCCACCATAGGGAGAGGAATGACAAGCCTCTAAGATACTAGTTGCTCCTCCTCAGGGACACACCTCCAGATCACTCCGTCAGTGCAAATCTTGAACAAGTATGGCTCATCCCAATAGAAGTCCAGACTATCCCATTTGAGCTTCTTCCTTTGGTTAGAAGAGAGCTCACACGGGATGATGCCAGTCACAAGGAAATTAGCAACATCCGCAAACCATGGCATATCACTCATCAACACAGAAAGTAGCTGATCATCGGGAAATGCATCATTGATCTATAGGCCATCACACGGCCTTCCTTCCTCCTCCAAGCGGAACAAATGATCCGCCACTTGGTTTTCACTACCTTTCCGGTCCACAATCTCCAAATCAAACTCTTGAAGTAATAAGACCCATCGCATCAATCTAGCTTTGGAGTCTTTCTTTGTCATCAAGTATCTAAGGCTGCATGATCGGTATGCACTATGACCTTGGCTCCCATAAGATATGGCCGAAACTTTTCCATTGCGAACACAATAGCCAACAACTCTTTCTCAGTGACCGTGTAGTTCCTTTGAGCCTCATTCATTAACTTGCTCGCATAGTACACTGGATGAAACATTTTGTTCACTCTTTGACCCAAAACTGCCCCAACCACAACATCACTCGCATCGCACATGAGCTCGAAAGGCAAGCTCCAATTGGGTGCGGTAATGATCGGGGTGGTGATCAACTAATGCTTAACAAGTTCAAAGGCCTACATACATCCCTCATCAAACACGAACTTGGCATCCTTTTCTAGCAGCTTGCATAAAGGATTCACTACCTTCAAAAAGTCCTTGATAAACTTCCAGTAGAACCCCGCATGCCCAAGAAAACTTCTAACCCCCTTGACAGAAGTGGGGGGAGGAAGTCTTGAAATCACCTCAATTTTGGCTTTGTCAACCTCAATACCATTCTTTGAAATTTTATGACCCAACACTATGCCCTCCTCAACCATGAAGTGGCATTTTCCCCAATTTAGCACAAGATTGGTGTCTTCACACCGGGCCAACACTCTATCCAGATTTTTCAGACACTCATCAAATAAATCACCTACAACACTGAAGTCATCCATGAAAACCTCCAAAATATCTTCCACCATATCGGTGAAAATGGCCATCATACACCGTTGGAATGTTGTCGGTGCATTGCACAACCCAAAGGGCATCCAAGAAAAAGCAAAGGTGCCATATGGACAAGTAAAGGTTGTCTTCTCCTGATCCTCCGGAGCTATCAAAATTTGATTGTACCCTGAATAACCATCCAAGAAACAATAGAAGCACACCCAGAAAGACGATCAAGCATCAGGTCAAGGAAAGGCAATGGGAAGTGATCCTTGCGGGTCACCTTGTTCAGCTTGCCATAGTCCATGCACACCCTCCATCCAGTCACTGTCCGGGTTGGAATAAGTTCATTATTAGCATTGGTCACCACGGTCATACCACCCTTCTTTGGCACACACTACACCGGTGAAGTCCACGAATTGTCAGAGATAGGGTACACCACTCCGGCATCTAACCACTTGATCACCTCCTTTTTCACAACTTCCTGCATTACCTCGTTCAGCCTCCTTTGATGTTCCAAGGAGGGTTTTGCATCATCTTCCACAATAATCTTGTGCATACAGAATACGGGGCCTATTCCCCGAATATCAGCTAAAGTCCATCCAATTGCCTTTTTCCGCTTTTTGAGCACCGCCAATGTGGCATCTACCTGCATGTTAGTAAGACAAGAGGAAAGAATAACTGGTAAAGTTGAATTAGGGCCTAAGAATTCATACCTAAGGTGTGGAGGAAATGGCTTCAACTCCAACACCGGAGGTTCCTCAATTGAAGGCTTTGTTGTAGGGGTCTTTTTATGTTCAAGATCCAAAGAGAGTTTCCTAGGCTCATAAGAATAAAAGCACATTCCATGTAAAGCATTCACGCACTCCACTCGGCCCTCATCATCATTGACATCAAGATTCAACAATACGGCCTCCAAAGGATCCTCCACATTGATCACTGCACTAGTATCATCAATTATCACAACCGTGACAAGATCCACAAATGAACACACTTCTGTACAATTGGGCTGCTCCATTGACTTGCACACATGAAAAACGACCTTTTTATCACCCACCCTGAAAGTGAGTTCCCCTGCTTCCACATCAACTAGAGCCTTCCCCGTAGCAAGAATGGTCTTCCCAATATGATCGGGACCTCATAATCTACCTCACAATCCAAGATCACAAAATCAGCTGGCAAGATAAATTTGTCCACCCGGACAAGCACATCATCAACAATACCCAATGGTCGCTTCATTGATCTGTCTGCCATTTGCAATCTCATGAAAGTTGGCCTCGGTGGCCCAATTCCCAAAGTCTTAAAAACTGAGTAGGGCATCAAGTTGATACTAGCCCCTAGATCACACAAAGCTTTAGCAAAGTCTGCACTCCCAATAGTGCAAGGGATAGTGAAAGCACCAGGATCATCTAACTTCGGAGCCATTGAATGTACTATAGCACTAACTTGGTGGGTCATCTTGATAGTTTCACAGTCCATGGATCTTTTCTTTGTCACCAAATCTTTCATGAATTTAGCATAGCCAGGCATTTGCTCTAAAGCCTCCACCAAAGGAACATTAATGGATAAGCTCTTCATCATTTCAATGAACTCTTGAATTGATTCTCATTTTTTTGGGGAGGTGGCCTAAGCAAGGGTGTCTTGGCTTTTAGCACAACCGGCTTCGGCATGTCTATGACGTGTTCCCTAGACGGGTTCACGTCATTTTGCATTTCCACCTCGGCATCTTGAATATCAATCCTCACTTCTTGATTCACGTTTTCATCAACCACATCCTCAACCACCAAAGGGACTTCATCTTATTGCAACTCAACTTCATCACCCAAAACTTGCTTTTGTTTGGAGGCATTCACATCACCGCCTCTTCCACTCCGTGTAGTTACTGCCATAACATGATTGCTACCAACCTTTGGGTTAACCACCGTATCACTCGGTAGAGCCCCCTTTGGGCGAGTATTCAAAGAATGTGAGATTTGGCCTAGCTGGACCTCCAAATTCCTGATTGAAGTGTTGTGAGAAGCCAATTGCGCATCGGAGTCAGCATTCTTTTTCATCATGTGTTCAAACATCATTTCAATTCTACCCATTTCGTTGTTGGAAGAACTAGGACCCTGGGATGGAAAAGGTGGTGGGTTGCTTGGTTGTTGGTACATTGGGGGCCTTTGAAAGCCTTGCCCCTAATTTCCTTGGTTATTGTTCCATCCACCCTGGTTGTTGTTGTTTCCACCCCAATTGTTGTTGTTGCCCCAGTTTCCCTGGTTGTTCTGATTGTTATTTTGATTTCCCCAATTGTTGTTCCGTTGTTGTTGATTGTTCCAATTATTGTTTCCTTGTTGTTGGTTACCCCAATTGCCCTGGGATCTCCACTGTTGTTATTGGTTAGAAGAATTTCCTCTTTGGCGTTGGTAATTATTCACATATTGCACCTCTTCATTCTGCCCATCATAACAATCATCTTTGAATCCACCACAATCATTGTCAAATTGATCTGAATTCCCTTGGTTCGGTTGACCTCTCTGTCTTCTATTGTTCACAAGCATGTTAACACCCTCCATGGCATTTACATGGCGAGGATTCTGAACTTGTTGCAACTGTGCCTTTGCTAATTGGTTCATTGTTGTTGTAAAATCTGCTATAGCCTATCCATGGTCATGTAGTTCTTTGTGCAAATGAGTGACCGTGGGATCACCCTGTGGCACATTGGCTCTACTTTGCCAAGCGGAGGATATGTCAGCCATCTCGTCAAGAATAGCACAAGATTCATCATAAGGCAGCTTCATGAAATTTCCTCCAGCCAATTGATTCACTATGCATTGATTCGCTGTATTGATGCCCCGGTAGAAGGTTTATTGTATCATCGCCTCTGTCATATCATTGTTGGGGCATTCCTTCACCATAGTTCTATATCTCTCCCAAATCTCATGTAATGGTTCGGTGGGCTCCTGCTTGAAGGCTAGGATCTCATCCCGTAGTGCTGCCATGTGTCCTGGTGAGAAAAAATTGTCAATGAACTTATCCGCCAACTCATCCCAAGTTGTGATGGAGTGGTTGAGAAGTCGCTCAAGCCAATCCAATGCCTTTCCTCTGAGTGAGAATGGGAAGAGCCTCAATCGAAGTGAATCCTCGGACACATTGGTTTGCTTGCTCCCCCAATAGGTATCCACGAACCCCTTGAGATGTTTGTAAGCATTTTGAGTGGCAACACCCGTGAAGTACCCACGCTGCTCCAGCAATGTCAACATCACATTAGTAATTTGAAAATTGCCCGCCCGGGTTCGGGGTGGGACAATTGCACTTGCATAGCCTTGGTTTGGGAGTACTCGAGGAACCGCTCTTGGAGGTGGCAGGGGAGGGTCTGGAATGTTCTCATTTGCATTGGCCTGGCGGCCTCTACGTTGTCCTTGAGGTGCAAGAGGCACCTCTTCATCGCCATTGTCATCTACCTCCTCCCCCGTAATCACATTTCCAAGAGGGTCATTAGCATTTAATGCCATTTTGTACCTGAAGTTGTGACACACACAAAATTAGTAACAAAGAAGGAAAAAAGAACAAAACACAAAACTATCTAGATAGATAGCCAAAACCGTTAGCTCCCCGGCAACGGCGCCAAAAAGTGATCGAGGCCAACCCTGCACTACTATTAAGTAGAGAGAGAGGTCGAAGCAGCTTTTACCCGATTCAGGATCGGGATCGATTTCCACAGGGAGCTAGATATTGGAGTTGGGTGTCTATCTAAAGTGGAGTTGTGTATTTTCTCCAAATTGCACTTCTACGCATTTTTGGTTTTGATTATGATTCTAATTTTATAAACTACAATACTCAATTAAACTACTATAAGCTAGGATTAACTATTGCAAGTTGTTCAAATGATTAAGAGCACTAGGGTGGTGACTTTTGCCTAGGTGGTCAATTGACAGAATCTTGAGTCTAAAGCTAGATTGACACATTTGGGGAGTATGATATAACCATTGCTCGATTCTACTCACTCTATACCTCTCGGTAGTTCGAGTGATTTTGCCCGAATTGACTTTCTCAAGACCAATTGGGTATGCGAATTTGCACAAGCAATTGAGGATCAAGTCGGGTATTACGATATGTTGGTTCAACCCTTTAATTGGGGCTATCAATTCTCTTGAGTACGCCCCAATTCCTTGTTGGACTAATTCTAGAGACTTAGGCTCTCTTTCTCAAGAAGAGCAAAAGTCAACTAAACACAAACTAGTGTTTTCAACCACTAATTTAGCAATTAAACATGGAATTAGCCCAAATATGAAACACCCTGTATGCGATGAAATCAGAGGGCCTGATTTCCCGCCATTAAGCCACCTCGGGGCGGTACCTCGAGACCCCGAGGACATGATGCCACCTCGGGGAGGTATCTCGAGACCCCGAGGATATGAGGCCACAACTTAGTCCTCTCCTTCGGGATCTATCAAGACCCGACTCGAGGCCGAGATCGGGATAAAGAGGGGAAGCCCCCAAGACACGCGGTTGAGTCTGATAGGGCCGGCCTATCCATAGCCTACACTGAGGCGACGCGTCAAGCCATCACATCTCCATATTTCATAAATTAAATATACATGTATTCGTAACTGAGTTCCCCTCCTATATAAAGGGGACTCGCCCTACCTTGTAAGGGACTGATGTTGCTCCATTTCTCCACAAGGGGAATAATATGTCTCTCTCTCTCTCTTCTTACTAAAACTTATTGGCTCTCACTGATACTGAGGATACCTCGATATCCTTCGCCTTCATCTGTGTTCCTCATCGTATAACTTGGTTTTGACTATAAAGAGCTTCGTTCGATTATATCTCTAACTGTTATACTACCCTCAATTGTCCATAGCCCGAGCTCGATCTCGAGGTTTACCCCGAAGCCCCCATCGACCAAACCTACATCCGGGTAGCAGGCCCTTCGGTTCGATCATTATCTTGTTTTAGCTCACGCTCCATCATTAAAATTCATAATACTAGCATCATCTGCTCTAACTACTAGCTCGGGAATAGATCACGTATTTTTAGAGTCCCATTTTACAACTTTAATTGCCATTATCATTTTCACGGTAAACAGTTTGGCGTCCACCGTGGGGCTAAAAATAATAGTGATTATTTTCTTGCTAGTTTCATTACACAAACGCATATCATCTTTCACACTTTTTCTTGTCCAAGATTGTGTGATTTCAGGTAAAAATGTCTGGCTCAGTAAATAGAGTTGAGAACGATCGCCTCGAAAATTATGGGGAAAATGGTGTAGCTATCCCAGCCGCCGGAGCACCACTACAGGATCCCGATAACACACCCGGACCAGTACTAGCGGACGCGGACTCACAGGACGCACAGCAAGTCAACGAAACTTCTCACACCGACAGAAGCGTGCGACACAGCGACCGACGGGAAGTTCAAAAAACCCCGGCCCGGGAAGAACAGGAAGTTAGTCTTCACGTTATTTTTGAAATGTTGCAGGCACAACAACTGGCCATTGCTTAGTTGCAAAGCCATCCGAGGACCCCCAGCGTAGCAGCACCGGAAATAGCTTCCCTCGACGAGCGCACCGCCGCTCACGCATGCACGAAGAAAAACAACGACTTTCAAGATGACCCCGCCGCAGAAACATATGTCGATGTCATCGAAGCAGCAGCGGTGGAAACCAACAAGTCGGAGGCCGAACAAAGAAAGGAAGAAACACAAGAAGAAGTCGCATATTGCTCCCTGGTAGGACGAATGAGATCACATCCGGTTTCGGATGAACATACAACCCTGGCCTTTGCTCGGGGTTTAAACAAAGCATACCTGCCGACCCCAGGTCGTTTCGAATGACGTTTGGCCAGATACCCGCCCGAGATTTGGCCATGCGTCCGTACCCAGCACCGGCCACTAATCGGGGCCATGAGCAACCACCCAAAAACCTCTGCAGAAACAGCACACCCAAGCAGGCCTTCCACGAAGAAACTAATCCCAAACGGATGGAGATACCGTCTATGCGCCGCTAGTGGGAAGAACGCCTCAAGATCCAACCTACCTCACAACGGTAGGGGAGTAGTTCGTGGGCGACGTCCTCGGGGAACCTCCAGTGGAACCAGATCCGATGAGGCACAGCCAGCAGACGAACCTCGTCCAGCAGAGTACGGGCTCAACATTGTTATGCCAAATATCCTAGTCACCATAAGCAAAACCAGGAACGCTGAGCGACTCAGGCCTACTCGACCAAGGCCCCTTCGAAAGAACCACAACCCGACGTGGAACGCAGGACGCAGGCGGCAGCGGGGCCACGAATGACTCCCGTCTCGAAAATATGACAGCTGTGTTACTCAGTCAAAATCGTCGACGAGTACTATCGAACGATCAAGCTCAAATCTAGCCCCAAGGAAAGAAGACAACCGGGAAGGATGAAGTAAACAAGCCACGACGTATCACCGCGACAATTGAGGAGCGGCGACGCCCTCCGAGAACTCATAACATGGGGAGTAAAAATACCCGCCATCGGGACAAAGACAGATCTAGGGAAATATTTCCAAGGATACTCTGGCATCCAGGGAAAAGGGCACCACGACTCCACCCCAGCGTCGCGTCAGCACATTGGTAAACCTCTCCCTCATCCGCTTAATATTAAATAAAACATGTGTTCATAGATTCAGGAAGTTCGGTCGCCCACAACGACGGTATCGGACCAAAGGTCAACAGGGCGGTCCGCATTAACGGACCAAATCACCCCCACATCCCAAATCTTTGGTGAATTCCAAATGACAAATCGCCGAAAAGACTGTTCTCTCAATATAGCCCACCTGAGTCCGAGCCGGGACCTCAGGCTTTACACCATCAAAGGAAGCGCAAAGTATAGACGTCTTATTCAGATGACCACCGACGCACTACCCGAAGGCGCCGACGGTCCTATCTCGACAAAAGAATGAGATTCCTCGCAAATGGCATAACTAGAATAAGCCGACAGGGACACACCGAGTCCCGAAACGTCGCCTACACACCCCACGGTAAAAAAGAACTGCTTTGCTCCTTCGTTTTCTTTTTACTAACCTGAACGCAGACAGCTGGCTATGATATTCGGAGGTTCTCAAGACTCTACCCGGAGATTCCTAGGTATTATATAGGCGACCGCCGTGTTTTCTCCCTTCAGCCGGGCTTCCGCCCCGAAAGGAACCTTGTCAACAAGATTATTGGTAGAACAGCATACCAGAAGAAGGTTTGTGATGTCACGGGCTTTATTCCGATAGCCCAACATCTAACGATGGTTTGCCTCTAAGAGCATCCCCCCTCGGGAGGACCCAGATACGGCGGACTAAACCCCTATCGGGAATTATATGCTGGGCCAAAACGGTCCGAGAAGCCGTGCACGCACGGGCCGAGTTCACAATGACGAAACAATGTACATCTATACCAAGCAATAAAAGGATATTTTCTCGGCATTTTATTCTCCGGACAAAGAAATCTCAAGTGTATCCCCCGCAGGGCCCCCCTCCACCGAATGCACTCCGAAATACTCGGAGACTTAATGCCGACAACTAGGCACTCGCGTGATCTCAGGATCGGAACTCCGGGCTCATAAAACCCCTACAAGGCAACTCCGAGCTCACAAGAAGTGGTCTTCACGCTTAAACAACTTGATGACTCGGAGGCTGTCGTCAGTCACCATACGCTGGAAAATCCGAAACTGTAAGACCTCAATAGGCATGACAAACTGTAAGACCTCAATAGGCAAGACAAACTTTAAGACCTCAATAGGCATGACAAACTGTAAGACCTCAACAGGCATGACAAACTGTAAGACCTCAACAGGCATGACAAACTATAAGACCTCAACAGGCATGAAAATCCCGAAGTTTAGGCTATACGTCGCATTTGTAAGAATCCCGAAAGGGCATACCCTCGATATAGACACCTAAACTGTCACTCGAGATCAAAAATGGCTACGGCCAAACCCATATGACTACGGTCAAAATGGCTGATACAGCCAAAATAACGCGACTCGGGGATGCCCGACCATCGCTAAACAAAAATCGCAGGCCACTACTTCGAATATACTTCAAAAAGAACCGGTTAAAACAGGCTTCCCTCAAACAGGCAAACAACGGGCTATGAACCTTCCGAGGTGCTCGAAATATCACCGATAAAGACTTGAAATCGAGGTTCTTCCAGAACCGACGATGGGTCAGGCAAAAATCTTTCAAAAGACCTTAACGAGCGGAAAACAAGCCTACAAAAAGCCCACGGGCAAAAACAGCGTGAGAGCCATTGTCGCCAGCTAAGCAAGCCTACGGGCCACATATCAGAAGGTCTCTACAACCAAAAAACGTAAGAGCTATTGTCGCCAACCCAATTGACAACTTGAGGATTAAAGTGAGCTCGAATCGTAACTCGATTCGGAGACCAGATCCAAAATAGTTAACTAAACAAGCCTACGGGCCACATACGGAAAGGTCTCAATGACCAAAACAGCGTGCAAAGCACTACCCCCATTCGGGAAATCGAAGGCGCTTAAAGTTCAATTACAGCTCGAATTGCAAAACGGCTCGGAGACTGGACCCGCAGTAAGCACAAAACTACAGCATGCCTAAGGGCACGGCACAAACGCCACGATCGCCAACCGAGTGAGCCTCCGGGTCGCCCGCTTATAAGGTCACTTCGACCCGAGGCAAAGAAGGCCACCATCACCCGCCCTTACGGACAGGGAAGAGCTTAAAGGTCAATTACAGCTCGAATCACAAAACGACTTGGAACTAGACCTAAACGCCGGACAAAGCACAGGGACTTCAACTCTTGCTTACGTCAAGAACCACACCTAGTAGCCACGGGCTATCCCGGTTGGTCCCGGACTTACGAGGATCCCGCCAAACATCGAAACCGACCTGGTCGAAGGCAATAACAGAAAGAGATGCGGAAGAAGTAAGGCTTCAAGGTCTCTTCTTTTTCATGCACGCAGAGGGGAAAAGAGGGAGGGGACACACTCTCCATAAACAGACATGTTCTACATATATCAAAAATGGAGAAACGAAATGGCACAATCTGCGATCCATTCCGAAGGGCTACAGCTTGCCGGGTTCAACCCCCGTCCCGTCAGCAAGAAATGACCACGCGTCACGCTCATCCGCCCTTGCTCGATCCAATTCATCAGAAAGAATAAAGCCCCTCGCGCCAATCTCCTCGAGTGCTTCTCTTCGGGATCTGCAACGGACATATTCCTCGATCCTTTTCTCCCGGTCGAGGGCTCGCTTCAGCTCGGCCTGAGCATCCACGACATCCCTCATACGGATCGCCATCTCCTGATCAGCGTTGGTTCGGCTTAGCATCGCCTTAGCCCGGGCGTCAATTATCTCGGCCCCGGTCTTCAAAAGTTCGGATTCTAATTTCTCGATCACATCTGCTTGGATTTCGGAATTATCTCGAGCCAAGCAAAGTTGGACTTCTAAGGCAGGAACCTTGGCCAAGGCACTTGCCTCCTCTAAAACATGAGCTTGCACCTGAGCCCTTAGCTCGCCACAAGCATTTCTAGCGCGATCAATATCGCCCTTAAGGACTCCATGGCCTCCGCCTTTCTCTGCAGCTGATATAACAAAGAAGGGCGTTAACCTAAAAGGGCTAAAGAAAGCGAAGCTTGAGCTGCATAAAGTTACCTGCTCCATCAAATAACTCTCATAATTCGAGCACCGGTACGCTTCGCATCGCCACTGCAGAAACTCGCCCTTCTTCTCCTCGCTAAGCAGCCTAAGAGATTCTCCCTTACCCTGAACTTTCTGAAACTTGGCCCCTTGACGGACCAGCTCAGACATGAACCTGCCACAGGCATGCACAAGGAAAACTCAATGACGAATGAAGGACGCGGAATACAGGAAAACTGCGCCTAAACTCACCACGAAGTGAAGCCGGCGGACTTCCTTGAAGTCGGAGCATACTCCTGTTGATCCTGTCCCTTCGCCCCCGGGAGAACCAGCCTCGGGCAAAGCATATCCGCTCGAAGGCATCGACGACCTAGAATCAGGTACTCCGAGGGCAGTGGACTTAGACAATGCCTTCTCTTCGGAGACACTGGCCTGGTCAGCACCACTAGGAGCTCCATCGCCTCGAGGAACGAGAAGGGAGGTCGACGACTCCTTCCCCTCTTCGGAAGAGCACTGTCTCATCCCGAGGAACTGCCCGATGCCTGCAAGCAGCAAATCCAATGCAAGTAAAAAGGGGGAAAATATTACCTCAAGTATGTGAAGGCCAAGGCAAAAGCAACACGCGCACATACCTTGATATTTCGCTCCCCACCTGACATGAAGTACAGCTCGCCACCGACGCTCATCGCAGGACGAGTGGGTCACCACCTCCGGACCCAGCCAGGAAGATCAGAGACTTCGCCCGACGTCCATGAAGTTGCTACAACAGGGTAAAAACACTATTATTTAACTAACTTCCGCTATAGGTACAACCTGAAAAAGCACCAGACGCTCCACTCACGTGCGTAATTCCACCCTTCGGGGAACAGCAAAAGCTCCACGCGGATAATGTCGACCGTCTGGACCCGGACGAACCAGTCGGCCCATTCTCGACCCCTCTCCTCTTCGTCATCGACAACAAAGGGCGTGGACGAACGGTACTTCAGGGTTAGCAGGCCCTGGTGATGAAAGGGCCGATACAGCTGGATGAGGTGATCGAGCGTAAATTCAAGATCGGCTTTCTCCGGAAAGAACCTCATCATCAGCGCCACCCACCAAAACGACGAATGTATCTGCGCCAAAGTAACTTGATACTTCAAGCAAAAATCAAGCACGACCCTGTCGGTGGGGCCAAACACGAAAGGATACAAATATACACTCAAAAATCCATCAGCGGAATCTGTAACGTTCTCTCCCAAAGGAAGCACCTACAGCGCTACCCCCTCACTCCATCCGTAGTATTTTCTCACCATCTCCAAATGCTCCCCCCCCCCTTTATCAAAGAAACAGTCGTTAGAACGAAATCCCTCAGCCCCCGAGCGTCGGGAACAGCACTCTTCGCTCTCTGCCATGCCGTCCCCGAAGTGGCTGCCATGATTATGGTAAAACTAAACAGAGCAAAGCAAGAGCGCGCACCAACACTTTTTGCACCTAGGGAAATGAGGAACCCTATGCCAAAGCGGGTGTGCAGCTACCTAAAAATAGTGAAGCCCTGCGAAGAAGCCGAGGCCGCCACACTTATATGCTAAGAAGCGACAACGTTTTGCCTACTCGGAGTAAGCCCCGGGGAACCTACGACATCGATATAGTCCAATGGGGCGATACCTAACCCTGAAAGTATCCTTTGATAAGAACCCAAGACTCGAGGAACTGTCTGCATTATCTCCAAGTTCGAGATAGCATCCCGCCTCGAGGAGCCCCACCGAAGAGAAATCGGAATTTGCAAAGCTTTCCATGCCGTCACTTAACGCGAGGTAGTTTCAGATTTCATGATTACCTTTCTAAAAAAGAAAGAATGAACGCAAGAAGCTCCAATCGCAGAACCATCGCTAAGGTTCGAAGCGGTGCCTGAATGTGAGCAACCCCTCAGCAAAAAATCTATCTCGTACGTATCTAAAGGAAGCTGTCCGCATCAAAAATCAAATGGGACCCCCCGGTACCCGAAGCTGGCTTTCATCCAGGATAACGTCCTCGAAGGCCCCGAAATTCGACACATTGTCTACATGCAATTCAAAAGGCCCAGGCAGCCCCAGTACTATCCGATCAATCCAAGATTGCCCCGAGGTACGACAATGGCTCGAAAGGGAGCCATGTCGGTCAGTAGAAGGGCGGAAAGGACGCTCGCACCCAAGTCAAATATCAGCAGCTAAGAAGTAAAAAGAGGAAGTCAAAGGGCATCGAGGGGTATGAACACATGCAATTACTAGGCAAAAATCAAAGGCGAAAATCAAAGGCAAAAATCAAAGGAATATATTCATGTTCATAAAAATCCATGTACAACAGCCCCCGAGGGGTCATGGCATACGTTTACAAAAGCCCTCAAAGGGTCATTACGTACAATTGCAAAAGCCTATGGGAGTCTACCCCTACAGCGAAGGAACGGAAGGATGTACATGTGATGAAACCTGGAAGCCCAGTCCGCCCTCGAGGGTGCATATCCGGTATCAGCATCCTCAAGCGTCGCACCCTCGAGGGTGATCCCTTTGACCTCCACCTCCTCTAGGTTCCCAGATCAATCCCTCAAGGGATTCCCACCGGAGGAGATGAAGAAGAAGAAAAGGAGGGGACGCGGAGGAGGCAGAGAAAAGAGACATAGCCCACCGAAGCCAAAGGTTGAAGATTCGGCGGGCCACAACCTCGACGAACGGTAGGGCCACCTTATCCTTTGGGAAAGAAAGAGCCCTAAGGATGAGGTGCCACACCAGGACCGGGTAGGAGAGTGAGCAGCAGTGTATAATCCGAACAACTGTCTATATAAGAGGCAAACCGACTCCCCATCCATCGCCACCTCGGTCCATTAGCAGCAGCAAACACCAACATACCAACGACCATAGCAGGACAACGCGATTATGTTCAACGAAGGGACGATCCGACGAAGGGCCATAGCACAACTTAAGGGAGCTCCTCCTAACGGCCTTGAGGCCATAAGCCCTAAGCATGTTGTTCAAAGATAGAAGAAGATGACGAGAAGGGATAGTAAAAACAAACGCCAAGGCACCCCATTTATAGGGGGCAACAAAACGGTCGTCGAGGCTCTGGAAGACTGACCGACGAATGCAATTATTGCATCCTTGAAAAACCGAATCGACGGTAGTACTTTTACCTCAAAGAACGGAAATGATAGAGTATTGAGCATGCGTCTATGAGATATGCCATCTATCACAAAAGATTGCGCCACGATGCGAACCGCCAGTGTACTGTCGCCATGAGGAGTTCGAGGAGTCAATGATCATAAACGTTTCCCATCCCTTCGTTCTGAGAAATGCGGAGACTATCTGTACGCGGTGAAATTAGAGGGCCTGATTTCCCGCCATTAAGCCACCTCGAGGCGGTACCTCGAGACCCCGAGGACATGACGCCACCTTGGGGAGGTATCTCGAGACCCCGAGGATATGAAGCCACAACTTAGTCCTCTCCTTTAGGATCTGTCAAGACCCGACTCGAGGCCGAGATCGGGATAAAGAGGGGAAGCCCCCAAGACACGCGGTTGAGTCTGACAGGGCCGACCTATCCATAGCCTACGCTGAGGCGTCGCGTCAAGCCATCACATCTCCATATTTCGTAAATTAAATATACATGTATTCATAACTGAGTTCCCCTCCTATATAAAGGGGACTCGCCCTACCTTGTAAGGGACTGATGTTACTCTATTTCTCCACAAGTGCAATAATATCTCTCTCTCTCTCTCTCTCTCTCTCTCTCTTCTTACTAAAACTTATTGGCTCTCACTGATACTGAGGATACTTCGATATCCTTCGCCTTCATCTGTGTTCTTCATCTTTTATATGAGTTCTTCATCGTATAACTTGGTTTTGACTATGAAGAGCTTCGTTTGATTATATCTCTAACCGTTATACTACCCTCGATTGTCCCCGATAGCCCGAGCTCGATCTCGAGGTCAACCCCGAAGCCCCCATCGACCAAACCTACATACGGGTAGTAGGCCCTTCGGTCCGATCATTATCTTGTTTTAGATCACGCTCCATCGTTAAAATTCATAATACTAGCATCATCTGCTCTAACAACTAGCTCGAAAATAGATCACGTATTTTTAGAGTCCCATTTTACAAATTTAATTGTCGTTACCATTTTCACGGTAAACACACCCATAGTCAATCAAGCTCTAAAATACAAGACCCATCAATTACCCACACTAGGGTTGAGCCACAACCCTAGTTGATGGGTCTAGCTACTCATAATTAAAGACAAAAACAAAGAAATAGATGAAGAAGAACACATATTAATTAGTTGCTAAATTAAACTTGAAGATTCAATGTTGAAATGAAGCTAAAATTACTCAAAACAGCTAAAAAATTCGAACCCACGAGCGCAGCTTTTAGTACTAACTATCTGCTTAACCTAAAAATGGAAAAGAAGCTATTTATACTAAGCTGATAAATCTGGACAAAAATACCCCTGTGGGGTTAGTGCGGACCGCACAAAATGGTGTGCGGCCGCACTAGGGCTCTTGACATAAAATTCCAGCTCTCTGAACTCAGGCAATGCAGACTGCACAGAATCGAGTGCGGCCGCGGTGGCTTCTAGTGCGGTCCGCATGAAATGGAGCGCGAACCGCATTGGCTTCAATCTCCAAAACCGGCACCTCTCTGATCTTTGGTTCTGCGGACCGCACTAAATCGAGTGCGGCTGCAGTGACTCCAATGCGGACCGCATTAAATCTCATGCGGCCGCATTGCCTGTTGGCCTGGAAATCACCTTCTCTAAATCTCACTTGTGCAGACCGCATAGAATGGTGTACGGCCGCATTGGGCCTGTTTTGCCTGAGCTTTGTTTTGTCTTGGTTCTTGTGCAAGTTTCACTCCTTTTTGAGCTAAACTTTGACATCTTGTCACTTTGTTGATCAAACCTGCAATCAAGCACAACTTGTAAGCCTTTTGAGACTATTTTGTACCAATTTCTAATCAAAACATAAGTAAGAGGGAGTATAAAATGCACCAAAATCCCTAGTTATCACTTTCCCTTAAGATTTGAGTCTTCTGTGTTGATTGTAGTTCGTGTACACGAGGTGACGAGTGCGTGCTCAGACTTATTTGTGGAAAAATTGGCCTTTTAGAGTTCTTAGGTCTTTATATTCACTGTGTAGGTATGTGTTCTTGACATGACTGAGTTTCCTATTTATTTGTTTCACCTCTACATGCTTAATTAGAATTAATTGCTTCATGATTCACTCTTATTGCCTAATTGACTCCTAATTGATTTAATTGAAGAATTTTGCCTCTCCTATTATCATGCTATCTTTTCATAGTTGCTTATCTTATTTGTGAATTTTCATTACCCCTCCTGAAATTGTTTAGTCTTAAGTGAAGCTAAGATCATCTTCCCTTAATTGAATTTTCGAATATCCACAAAATTTGTCCAACCTTAAAAGGAGTTTAGATAATTTATATCTTGTTAACTTGCCTTTATTTGGAACTACTTGACTCGTGTTGATTTCCTTGTTATTGACATGTATATTGTGGGATCGTCGCTATATATTAGTTTTCCCGTTGTTGAATTGTTCCCTTTATGCCAACATTCTTCTCTGTGGTTACTCCTTGTGAGTTGGTTCTGCCGTTTCCTTGCGATTTACATTCCTTAAGTTGATTTACTTGTCTTACCTTGTATTATTGTCATTTGTTGTTGTTTTATGTATTGTGGTGATGTACGAGCTTTCTGTTGTATTGTGACTGTGGTTTCTGTTGGTTGCGCTACATGTTTACTTTGGGACTACGAATCAGTGTACCGGGAGATCCCCCTGTATATTTACTTTTGGGACTATGGGACTGCACTCCGGGAGATCCCCCTACATATACTTTTAGGACTACGGAACTGCACCGGGGAGATCCCTCTGGATAATTACTTTTGGGACTACGGGACTGCACCCGGGAGATCCCCCTGCATATTTACTTTTGGGACTACGGGACTGCACCCGGGAGATCCCCCTGCATATTTACTTTTGGGACTACGGGACTGCACCCGGGAGATTCCCCTGCACATATATTGATTTTGGCTATAGTGCGGGATACCAAGAGATCCTCGGGATACCAAGAGATCCCTGGCACATATATTGAGGATACCAAGAGATCCTCGGGATACCAAGAGATCCCTAGCACATATATTGAGGATACCAAGAGATCCTCGGGATACCAAGAGATCCCCAGCACATATATTAAGGATACCAAGAGATCCTCGGGATACCAAGAGATCCCTGGTACATATATTGAGGATACCAAGAGATCCTCGGGATACTAAGAGATCCCTAGCACACATAATTACGTTTGGGACTACGGGACGATATCTTGGGAGATCCCCTACTAAAATCATTGTGTTCTGAGCTGATGTTTTCATTGATCCTATCCCTGTGTAAACATTATACGTGCTGTCCGTTCCATTCCTTATACTTACTAAGTTGGTGCAAACTATGCTTGGACACTTGCACAAGCATACACGTGGTTAATCACCCTTATCGGGTAGGAGGCTCCCTGAGATTTCTGAGTATAGACGCACCCCTTCTTTATTTTCCTTCCATGTGAGAATGACTTTTTGGGCACGTGAGTTGTCAGTATGATTATGAGGTGTGATGAGGGCACATGATGCCAAGTGTTAGGGTTCAGGTATTGAGACCCGTATTGTATGATTATGAGATGAGGTGTCATAGGGTGACTTATATTCGAAGGATTATCTTTTTGAAAAGATTATATTTGAAAGTATTATTTTGAAAGAAACTCTTTTGAAAAGAACACTTATTTGAAGGAAGTATATTTCAAACCATTTTTATCACTTGAAAAGAGTTTGACTATTTGTGATGCTTGTTGGTTAAGACTTAAGGTGAAAACTATCGGAGTTGTTAAGTATGACTTGTCTTTACTGTATTTGTGATTTCGGATTTGGGTTGTGTTCTCGCTTACCTTTCCGTGTTTTCTTTATGGTGTTTTCCCTGAGTACTTCCTGTTTCCTTCCTTATTTTAATTACTGAATTGTTAGCCGTATCGCGTAGTCTCTATATAAATATCAAGTTCTATATATTAGACCAGTAGGTGTCTTGACTGTTCCTCGTCACTACTCCACCGAGGTTAGTCTTGATACTTACTGGGCACCACTGTGGTGTGCTCATACTAAACTTCTGCACATTTTTTTTGTGTGCAGATCCAGGTATTGTTCGCTAGTAGTTGTGCAGATTCTTGCCGTAGGAGACTCAAGGTAGTCCTGCTGCTGCGTTTGCAGGTTTCGGAGTCACCTTCCTATTTTATATTCACACTGTTGTACTTATTTCCATACGGTTGTGTTTAAAAGTTGTAGTGAAACTCTGTAGAGCTTATGACTTGTACTACCGGATTTTGGGAATTATAAGTTTTGTAGAGATTTTGCTTCAAGACTATTAAATTTCATTTATTATTGTGATATTTCAGCATGAGTTAGGCTTACCTAGTCCCTAAGACTAGGTGCCATCACGATCCCCAAACGGAGCGAAAGTTGGATCGTGACACCGCGCATTCACGCGGGTGATAATACTAGTAAATAAAGATAAAAAAAGAAATTTTACGTTTTGAAACCACAAAAAGAAAAAAAGAAAAAAAAGAAAAAAGAAAGAAAGTGTTACAAGCTGAAAATTGAGTATAAGTAGGTTTCAATTATCCCTTTTAATGCTGTCATGGTCACTTCTGATTGGCTGCTACAACACATCTTGTAATTAGGTCCCAAATCTAAAAGAAAAACTAATATTAGGACAAAGCCAAAGTTGGATTCTTCAAACGCAGAAAAATTCCAATACAGTAGCGGTAGTGAGAAAAGATGGCGAGTGGAGGTGCTGCTGCTGGTGGAGGAAAAGTGTCGTTCAAAGTCACTCTTACTTCCGATCCCAAATTGCCATTCAAAGTGTATGTATTTCTTTTTTGTTTTCTTCATAATTTAATGTATCATTTGTGTTTTCATATGGATTTTCTCCTTTATTGTTGATATATATCAGTTTTAGCGTACCGGAGGCAGCTCCGTTCACCGCTGTTCTCAAATTTGCGGCGGAGGAATTCAAAGTCCCTCCCCAAACAAGCGCCATCATCACTAATGGTACCCTTCTCCCCTCTCCTTTTGCCTTTTGTTATGGTTTTCTGTTTTTTGTTTTTGATTAGTCTAGTCAGTTAGGATACACTGGTTTTGTTTTTGATTAGTCTAGTCAAAGTAAATTGCGTATCTGTTGCCCAAATTGGGATTGAGGCATATTTGATCTATTGATTGATTAAATAGGAATTATAATATTGATTTTATCTAGAACAAATCTTGAGTAACTTCAATAATTATATAACTATGGTGTATTGGGGAAAATCGAGTCCACATTTGGAATTAATTATGTGGCTGACATGTCAAGACACATGGATTAATAGAGGAGTGACAGTTGGCAAAGAGTACACAAAAAGACGCGGGTCTTAATAGGTACGGGCAAAGGTTCAAGAAAACAAAAAGGAACGGTTACTCGGATCTCTTGATAATTTGAAGAGACACCGTTGGAATGAACCAAGACAGCAAAAAGTACAGATACGTAATATCTGCAGTTAATGATGGGGAATGTTATAGAATCTTCACAAAACAGTTACGATTGCCAATCATAACGTCTCATTAATGTCATTAATTGCTCATAATGACTCTATTATGAGAGGAAAGAAACGTAGTACTTAGAAATAGCTATAAAAGGGAGAGAAATAACATTTGTATGGGAACACTGACTATTATTGGAATATAATCATTTACATTGCTTTATATTGCTTACTCAGCTACTTCTCAGTTCAATTTTCCTTTCTTGTTACCTAATTATTTGCTTTTATGATTATCAGTGACCCGAGTTCTTCTAAAATTACGCTTTGATCGAAATACCTATTTTCTGGTTAAACATATGGAAAGAAATTAAAGTTTGTTGTAAGAATGAGACTAAAAGTCTAAGAAGTTGGATATGGGGCATAATTTTACCCCTGGGCCAGGAGCTAGCTGATGAAGAGACGATAGCCCGTTCCCTCAACCGATGTTTGACATTCTAACACCTTTCCATACATCCATGGACAACATAATATGAGTCCAACATCGGGTAAAACAAGATTAGGGATGGATCTAGCTCTAATACCATCTAAATGAATCTTGGCCCTAACTCAACTAAAAAATTAGCTGATAAGATGAGGATTGGTCAAGACCATATAAGGAAACAACTTCCCTTCTCTCAACCAATTGGGAAATTCTAACAAAATGCAAACTTCAACTTTGAACCCAATAGCATGCTTGTGAAGAAATGAGGGGATTAGATGATTGTTTAGAGCATTGGGTTTAGCAGCTTTAACTTTCTCAATTTGGATTTGGGGTATTGGGATTTTAGGTGGTCTTGGATGTACTCTTTTGTCTCATGCATGGTGTGTTTTGTCTTGTGGGTTGACCTTTTTAGTAAATTTTGGGTTGCACTTCTCGGTATTCTTTTAATTAAAGTTATTATCTACAAAAAGAAACTTCTCCTAAGAGTTATATAAATATAGACAAACAAATTAATCAAGGTAAGTGCCACCAGAGGTAACTCTGTATTAAGTTGGTATGATGTAATCCCTATTGAGTTATTTTTCGCACTTATGAATAAAAATGATATGTATTGCTCATCAGTTCCTCATATGCCAAAGTTGATTTTCAGTGGATTCTAAATTCTCGGGTAACATTTGGATCAAAATTCCGAAAGGGAAGTGATTGAAATATTTCCTGTTAAGAAAATTGATGTTTGAGATTGCCAATGTAAATACGGGTTTCCTATCTGGTTCCAAGAAAACAATATCTTTGCTTCCTTTCCGATGTTTTGCTATTCTTCGCTCTTCCCTTTCAATGTACAAAGGGAAGTAAAAGCAACATGCTTCTTATTTATTGCATGTAATTATTAGAAAAGCTTGGACTTTTACTATAAGGTTGTATTACATTTCCTTCTTTATTTTAATTTTTTTTCTTTTGTCTTGTTGCAGATGGAGTGGGAATTAATCCTCAACAAAGTGCAGGTAATGTCACACTTTACATGAATATTTTTTAGTTACCTCATCTTTTTTTTTTGTTGGTTTCTAAATGATTGTTTATTTGTTTTCTGGACGATAAACGATCTTTGGGGATGGAAGTTTTAAAATATATATTCCTCGTGTCTGATAAAAATTTAGTGCATTAGAATCCGAGAGATTTTCGAGGCTTAGTGGCTTGTTTAACAAAAAAATTGGTCTTTTTTGAGCTCCTTACGAGATGCAGAGATCTATAATCAGAATTTCATGGTTTGAACCTCCACTGGGAATTTTCTCAAGTGAGGAAAATCAAATTTAGGATACTCTATACAGCGGTTAAGGGCACTTTCAATAGAGTTATTTGGAAAAATCCAAGTGTTCCAATGAAGACTAGAGATTGGATTACAACAACAAACCCAGTGGGATCCCAGAAGTGGGGTTTGGGGAGGGTAATGTGTACGCAGACCTTACCTCTACCCCGGGGAGGTAGAGAGGCTGTTTCTGAAAGACCCTCGGCTCGAGAGGAAGAATAGAAACAGAGATTGGATTATGCTATCTTATAAGTTTATGGATGAAGTAAGGGGTCGTGTGGTTGGGAAACAAGTTATCCCATGATTAATTATTCCGGGATTAGTTATCCCACCCTTCCATGGGGATAAAAAAAAAATACAATCCCGGGATTAGTTATACCACGATTTTATCCCAACTAAACGTTAGATAAACTCATCTCAATTTTATTCCCGGGATTAATATCCCTTATCCCTCGTACCAAACGAGTCCTAAGAGAGCATGCAAATTTATAACACAAGCTTCTCCTTTTTGTTCTTTCTGCCTATAGAATAGATTAGAAATGCAGAATAAAAAAGCTGAGTGGCGAAAGAGTTGTTGCATGGAGCTCAAGGTACCATTTTTCCATTTAAATATTGAGAAAAGGAAACTTTATTAGTTAGTGGAAGAATAAGATCGATGGAAGTCTCTCTTCATCTTTTCTTTTGGTTTAGAGCAATTTGAGACTGCTAAAGATAGTGTTTGAACTTTTTGGTGGAGAATTGGTTCTTGTCTTTTCATTGTGGAATTGATCCGACTCTTTAGCCACAAACAATTGGCGGGGATTGTGTATTCTTTTACCATGACATGATTAAATATCTTATCCTTCAGTGCTGAACCTCTATTTTCCTAGATTATCTGGTTTTGAATTTATATGAAGTCAAATGTTATTTCAGGTAACGTCTTTCTTAAACATGGATCTGAACTGCGCCTAATTCCTCGCGATAGGGTCGGTGCTTCGTGGATCTCATTCTGAATGTTTAGCTTTATATTTCATCTTACCTAGGAGGTGGGGATATTATTTCTCAATTGACTAGCACATTGCCTTTAGATGTCCTTATCTTTTGATGTTTTAATACTAATTACTAAGTACAGTTGAGTATCAGATTGAAATGAACAATGTTAAAAAAAAATGAATAATGGGTTTTGTTGAGAACTGATATCTAACTTGAGGATTCAATTTGCCATGTCAAAATTCTATTGGGAGTAATCAATAAAATGGTTACTCTGTTGCTTCTATTTCCCCTTCTGTTGCGCATTCTTTTGGTTAAAAGAATTGGTCTAGTTTCTGAGATCTTGGTAGGTTTCTGAATGGACATTTTCAGACTTATCTTCCGCTGCTGTTCGGTTTCTGCATGATTGGTAAAGAAATGATCCCTTGTTTGGGAAGTATAAGGAGAGATGATAGGTTTTCTAATTCTTATTTGGTTGTAGGTTTCGGGTTGTAGACTTTGTTTAGGTTCTAACAGAGGGAAATCATTCCCTTTATTGTATTTATAACCTTTCTTTCTCAGAGATGAATCGAGGGACTAGAAAATGTCACCAGTTTCTTTCCTTCTCCTGCTTCCCCACACAGAATATTTGGTCTAAAATTAAATTCTGAACCACAGATGAAATTTTTATAAAACTAGTTTTGAAGCTAGTTACTATTAATAGTTTTTAAGGTACGTGTAAAAAAGAAACACCACAACTAATATAGACCAGAGGGAGTAGGACAAAAATGTGAAAAGCATGATAGAAGGAGAAACTAGTGCACGCAATTGAAAGAAATGGAAATTTCCTGAGTAAATTAATGTAGTAGTATCTATAAGAACGGGGGTGTAAAAGTGTGGTTGCAATTTTTCTTCCTTTTTTTTTTTTTTTGTTGTTATTTATCAACAAATGTGGAAAAGAATCAATTCCAGGTCAGGTCCTTTCCATTCCCAGAATATCAATCCTCAGAGAATGAATTGAATTTAAAAAAACATTAAATTACAAAAGACTTTTGCATGAAGGCCTCAATTCTGACAAAGTTCACACTTCATCCCCATTCCAATTACCTTTCATCTTTGGACCAGTAGGCCCTTCTTCTCCATAAACTTCATTTGGCAATACTTTCACCAATTTTACAAATGCAGCTTTCAAGTTCCCTTTCAGCAAGCTCTCAATTCTCTTGACTTCATCCTCAAGTGCATAACTTATTTTTGGTCCCCATTCTCTAGTATAATTTAGCCAGGGTGGCTCAATTATTTCAAGATTTTCAGCTGCAACTACTGAATAATTCTCCCCACAGTCTAAAACCAAGTTACTCTTAGCTGTATCATTCCTTATCCCAATATCTCCAGTCCCTTGTAAAACCAGCCCTGGTTTAGGATAAATGGCATGTCCATTTAGTGAAGAATAGGCCACTACTTTGTTACCATTTTGGAATTCCGCTAGTGGTGCATTAAACCATGCCCCTCCACTATGTTCCGACAAGTAAACTTTGTGCAAAACCCCATTGAAATTGCTAATTCTAAGTGTTATATGTTCCCAATCACCGATGTGTTCGCCTATTTTCCCTAATGGTACATCGATTAGGCCAAGTTTAGCTGTTCCAGGTCCATTGAATGGATGGAAGATCCACACAGCTATATCAGTGAATGTTGCCCCTAGCATTGGTTTAATGTGGAGATATACCTCAGAGCTTAGTAAATCTCCTTTAATGGCTTTCTCTTTGTCCTTGGCGTCAATTGGCAAGTCTAGCCAATATGCACCATCATTGGGACCACCTTGTGGAAGATTCGAGCCATTTGGTTCAATGGAACTAGGATTGGATTCTTCACCTTTTTGGTATAGCAAAGCACCATTAGCAAAATACCAATTGACAGAAGAAGGAAGATACTTTTCTTTGGGGTGAAAGTAAACAAGTGGAGAGTATTGTTGAAATAATGCTTGAATTTGGCCAAGGCTAGGCATAGAAGAAAAGGTACCAAACTTGTTATTCTTTAAACAAGCAAGGTATAATGTGTTGGAATCATCATCTTGATCACTTTTGATCCTAGCTAAGAATGTGCCTACACTGACCCCTTGTGCTTTTATGCCCCTTTCTTGAGGTCTTATGCTATGAACATTGATACCATACGCATTGCTCGTTGTACCTTCACCCCAGATCCAACTCTCAACCTCTAATTTATCGGTAAAATTGGATTGAACACATTGGATTTTGTCAAAGGAAGGTTTTTCAGGTGAGGTTGTGACAACATGGCCTAAAGCTTTGTAACCCTCAGGTGGGATTGGCAGCCAAATATAGCCATCATCAGTGCTATTTTTGTTCTTGAGCTTTGAGGACTCACTACTCCAAACAAGTGTATAATCAATTGGATTCTTTAGAGTTTGACCATTATTCTTGTCTTTCCCTACAAGTACCCAACCAAAATGGGGTTGACTGTTTGGTTGGCAATAGCATCCAAACATGGAAAATCCATCTGGAATTGGTGAAGGCTCATAAAATGTTGCTCCAAGATTATCTGGCCCTCCTTTATCAATAGCCCAAACTTTGTTAAATGTCAAAATCTGGCAAACTTCTAGTCCTTCTAAATCAACATATCCACTTCCAAATTCTCCACCTGTCATTAGAGCGTCAAGTTCATTAAACTTATCAAACATGAAAGAAAAAATGAATGAAAGATATGTAAACCAATTAATGTACTGAAATGGGGTGTTCATGGTTCAGTTTTGAATTGATTTTAACGTACATTTTTCTACTCGAGAACTACTACATAAGTAAAAAGAATGTGAAATTCAAACCTGGTGGCCAATTAGGCAATGGAGATGGAAGCTTGAAAATTGTATCGATGGGCAAAGTTTTCCTTTCTTTGTCTAAAGAAGGAATACAATTTCCCATGAGAGAAATGTTTGTGAATAGCAACTTAGAATAGATTGGGAAAATATCATAACAAGTAAATAGATTGGGAAAAAGCATATTCCAAGTTTGAGGTGGTTGAGAATTGTAGGCCAAGGCAATTAATTTACTGGTTCCATCAAGATATTGAGTACAACAAGTTTTCTTATAATTTCGTGCAAGCTAGCATGCTAGATGCTTATCACTATACTATAAGGAATACTGTACGTATTATTCAAGGTTTTTATTAATTTCACATTTAAATCTATTTGACTTCTAATTCCATAATTCAATTTTTGGTTCATGTCTTAGTTTTATCTACAAAGTGCTGAAATTTCCTATAATTTACGTTATTGGTCTCGTCTAACCTTCAATTGTCACATAGTTCATTTTCTCGGTTTGTCGAATTCTTTTTTATTTTTAACGTAACCTAATTAGATATTATCAGTATTTTTAAATATTTTAATGTCAATATAAAAATAATCAGTTTTCTAGATCTGATTCGTCTTTGATTTGGTGTGTTTTTTCGGTTTCTTTGAACACCCCTAAAATAGCAAGACCAATTTCTACGCAACAACATGCAAAGCACATGCATATAAATGACCGACAAAATAACTTTTGTCAAAGTAATGAATGAGTGATGGAAAATTTGCAACGTACGCAAATAAAAAATTACGTACCCCGTGCAATTGGGTCTTTTGGTCTTCAAAAGTTGTTGGTATCGTAACTATTACCTCTGAGCAGTGGCTAAGCCATCTGGTTATGAGGATGATCAGTTAACCACCCTTCATCGAAAAATTGCACTGTATATATAGATAAAATATTACTTTTTAGAAGTATATATCACATATTGAACACCCTTTGTCACTTTTTTCAAATTCGAATACCATTGAGTAAATTTCTAGCTTCGCCACTGCCTCTGAGTATGCATATATAATCTTGAAACGAATCTATTGTATACGGTGAAATCAGAGGAGCCGATCTCATGGCCATTACGACGCTCCATAGATACGCCTGCTAGGGCTCGAGGCGAGGCTCGAGATGTAACCTCGAAGGATTTCCAAACGATCAACTCTGAGGCAGCGCAGATCGATAGCTATGATGGAAAGATGGGGAGTTCCCTAGACACTTGATTAAAGCCGGCAAAGTCTATTAGGCTAGTCCAATCCCGTATCATGGCATTAAATGGCTGTACCATCCCCATATCTTTGTAATAAATGCATTTGTACTATATTGAAATTCCCCCTCATATATAAAGGGGATCCTTGTCATTTTGTAAGGGGGATCTGATACACAAGATACAACACACCACATTAAATACAAGAACATTCTCTGCTCTCTAACTTAAACATATTCTCTTGGTCTCATTATTTGCATTCATTACTTATACTCATTGTGTTCTATTTATTGTTCATCATTTATTGCTCATTATCGATCATAAAGAGCCGCAATCGCAGCTCTCATAACTGTTAATCCTTCATCGACCGTCCTTAGCCGGGCATCCGACCCGATCTCGAGGCCCCTTATACGCAAGCTCGAGGCCTCGATTTCCAGCCATTCAGTTTAATTATCACATTGTCTACAAGCTATTATCTTACTTTCTAATCCTTCCCTTAGCATCTATTGCCTTACAACTAGCATAAAAATAGATCACATATTTTTAGAACCACAAAATCAAATCTAATTGTTATTACCATTTTCAAGCTAAACAGTTTGGCGCCCACCGCGGGGCTAAAAATAATAGTGATTGTTTTCTTGCTGGTTTACTACATAATGCAAGTTATCTTGCACACTTTTTCTTGTCCAAGATCTTTGATTTCAGGTCATAATGTCTAACTCAGTAAACGCACATGAAAACAACAATCTTGAGGACCATGGAGAAAATGGTGTAGCTGTTCCAGGTGTTGGTGTACCACCATAAAACCCTGAGGATGCACAAGAACCAATTCCCGTGGACGCGGTCTCGCGCGACGCTCAACACGTCGAAATAAGCTCCCACACCAACAGGAGCATACACCAAGGAGATCAACAAGAAGCTCAAAAAACCCCGGCTCAAGAAGAACAAGGGGTTAGCCTTCACGTCATTTTCGAGATGTTACAAACGCAACAACTGGCGATTGCTCAGCTGCAAAGCCACCAGAAAACTCCCAGCACAGTAGCACCGGAAACGGCTCCCCAAGCCGAGCAGGTACCAGAAAGATCAAGCAACAATGGGTCGGCAGCCGACCCCACCATCATGAAGATGCTCGAGGACCTCACAAAGAGGATTGAGTCAGGCGAGAAAAAGATAGAAGCCAACGACAAGAAGGTAGAGACCTACAATTCCAGGGTCGATCAAATTCCGGGCTCACCCCCGATCCTGAAGGGTGTAGATTCGAAGAAGTTCGTACAAAAGCCGTTCCCACAAGAAGCGGCTCCAAAACCTATTCCAAAGAAGTTTAGAATGCCCGACCTTCCGAAGTACAACGGAACCTCGGACCCCAACAAGCACGTCACTACTTACACTTGTGCAGTGAAGGGCAACGACCTAAAGGACAACGAAATCGAATCCGTCCTACTAAAAAAGTTCGGAGAGACGCTCTCCGAAGGGGAGATGATGTGGTATCACAACCTTGCTCCGAACTCAATAGATTCATTTGCCATGCTGATAGATTCCTTCATAAAGGCACATGCCGGCGCCATCAAGGTAGCTACAAGGAAATCAGACGTCTTCAAAATCAAGCAAAGGGAGAACGAGATGCTGCGAGAGTTCGTATATCGCTTTCAAATGGAATGAATGGAACTACCACCAGTCTCCGACGACTGGGCAGTGTAGGCCTTTCACTCAAGGTTTGAGCGAGCGAAGCTCGATAGCTTCGAAACAGCTGAAGCAGAACTTAGTCGAATATCCCGCCGTGACCTGGTCGGATGTCCACAACCGATACCAATCAAAAATTAGGGTCGAGGACGACCAACTGGGAGGCCCCTCAGGCTCGGTATATCCAAGCAGACTTCTGGCAAAGGAGCCAAAGCCAAACAAAGAAAGATACCAACCATACACTGAAGAAAGAAGAAACGCCCCGAGGCGCAACATACCCCGCAACGACCGAAGGCTAGATCGAGGCTAGAATCCTCGGGGACTTGTTAGCAGAGATGGATTCGATAAGCACACAGGGCCGACGGAGGCACCCTTCCTGTCGGAATACAACTTCAACGTCGATATTTCAGATATCGTATTCACCATCAGTAAAATAAGAGACACCAGGTGGCCAAGGCCTATACAATCAGATCCTTCGCAAATGAACCATAACTTAGTATGTGGATTTCACAACACACACGGTCACAGGACCGAGGATTGCCGACAACTCTGGGAAGAAGTAGCCTGACTACTCAGCAAAGGTCACCTCCGAGAATTCCGCAGCGACCGAGCCAAAAATCAATTTCGGGAAAGAGAGGCGACCAAGAAGAGTGAAGCAGACGTGCCACAACATGTCATCCACATGATCTTCGGAGGTATCGATGCTCTACAGGAACCCATGGTCAGGAGAACAAAAATATCCATCACCAGGGAAAAGCGAACTCGAGGTTACATACCCGAGGACGCCCTCACATTCAGTGACGAAGACATCG
The DNA here is from genome assembly GCF_001879085.1 of Nicotiana attenuata. Classification (NCBI taxonomy): domain Eukaryota; kingdom Viridiplantae; phylum Streptophyta; class Magnoliopsida; order Solanales; family Solanaceae; genus Nicotiana; species Nicotiana attenuata. Next base: position 37,820 of record NW_017670780.1, on the reverse strand, counting down.
AGGCTCTATCTCAGCCCCATAACGACACATTGGTAATCTCTTTTCTTGTGAATACATTTCAAATTAAACGTGTACTTTTGGATCCAGGTAGCTCGGCCAATATTATCAAGTCAAGGGTGGTAGAGCAGCTTGGACAGCTTGACCAAATTGTGCCCGCCTCTCGAGTCCTCAACGGGTTCAACATGGCGAGCGAAACAACGAAAGGGAAATCACCCTCCCGGTCAACGTGGCCGGCACTACCCAAAATGCTAAATTCCATGTCATCGAAGGAGACATGAGATACAATGCCTTGCTCGAAAGGCCGTGGATACATTGCAAGAGAATGATGAAGTTCCCGACAGAGGACAACATAAAAACCGTATATGGGGAACAACATGCAACGAGGGAAATGTTCGCGGTGCACGATGTAGCACCGGTACCTACGCCTCCAACATCGAAGGAGCCAAAGGATAAGCAAACAGTGAAGTAGCAATCACGAGCCACATCCTCAGCTACACTCGAATAAAACAAATAAAGGACCGTACCGCGTCCCCTAAGCAAACGTTTGGAGCATATCGAGGCCCAAAGCGCCATCGCCACTAAGGTATAACCACCTTCCTTTTTATTTACATCTTACACTAACCTTTGTGCAGATGTTCGATCAGAATAGTAGAAGCGCTGTCCGGCTCGACGACCTTAAGGTTTCAAGGCATACGTTGCACTCTTTTCCTTCGATCGGGTTTTATCCCAAGAAGGGTTTTACCGACAAGGTTTTTAACGAGGCAACACCTATATGCTACATAAGGAAAACTCAACAAGTATTCAAGGCTTCTCTTCGATCAACCTCGAATACTGGGGGGCATCCCCCCGGAAGGTCACCTCCTCGGAGAAACCAAGATGTGCTAAATGGGGTCTCGATAGGAAAATGATGTACCGGGCCAAACGGTCAAACGAACCGTGTTCGTATGGAATAACCGAGCCTTTGACAGTGAAAACGTGTATACTTGTACCAAGTAACCAAAGAATACTTTCCCCTCCATCAAAGCATTTCGCGTTTCAAAGAAGTTCGATATTTTTTACAAAAACGGCTCCAGAGCCAAAAACGTCCCAAACACTCGGGGACTGACGTCAAAAAATCGAAGCCATATGACCCCCAAGCCGGAAGCTTCAAACTTGTAAGCCCCAATGAGTCAACATCAAAAATGGCCCTGGAAGCCAAAAAACGTCCCGAACACTCGGGGACTGGCGTCGAAAACTCGAAGCCGTCTGACCTCCAGGTCGGAAGCTTCGAACTTGTAAGCCCTCAATGAGGCAGCATCAAGTCTACAAAAACGGCTCCAGAGCCAAGAAAACTTTCAATGTCTCGGGGACTGTGGCCAATTGCCATCCCATCGACTTATCAAAAGCCCGAGGCCATAAGACCCCATGTGGGCAACCTCGGTCTCGTAAGACCTATATAAGGCAACAACAATATCTGTAAGACCTCAAACAAGGCACGAACTATACTTGTACCATGTAACAAAACTGTAAGACATCAAGCAAGGCATGAACCAAGTAACCAAAACTGTAAGACCTCAAGCAAGGCATGTACCATACTTGTACCAAGTAACCAAAACTGTAAGACCTCAAAGTAAGGCATGTAAAAGTTTATAAGACCTTGCAAAAGGCATAATCCCGATCTTAAAGTTAAGGCTATATATCGAACTTATAAGACCCCTAAAAAGGCATACCCTCAATATAGACGCCGGAAACTACTTCACTCAGGGACTGAAAGGCTCCGGCCAAACACAGTGACTACGGTCACAAGGCTATGCCAGCCAAACTAACGCGACTCGGGGACGCCCGACCGTCGCTATAAAATCACAGGCTTCAATTACTTCGAAAGTACTTCGAAAAGAATCGGTTAAACAGGCTACCCTCGACATAGGCAAAAGAGCTTCAACCATGTCAGCTCCAAACTATAGGCTTCTAAACATTCAGCCACCGAGCAAAACCTCCCAAGGTGCTTGCATATCGCCACATAACGACTCACAATCGAGGTTTTTATCGAACCGTTGAAGAGTCACGCAAACACAAATTTCAAAAAGTCCTTAACGAGGGAAAAATAAAGCCTATATTAGAGGTCGTACCGACCCTAATGCGTAAGAGCCACTATCGCCAGCCATATAAAGGGTCGTACCGACCCTAATGCGTAAGAGCCACTGCCGCCAGCCCATATAAAAGGTCGTGTTGACCTAATGCGTAAGAGCCACTGCTGCCAGCCCATATGAGAGGTCGTACCGACCCAACGCGTAAGAGCCTAAGGGCCAGCTTTAAATTCAAAAACTTAGGGGTCAATGAGCTCGAGTTGAAACCGGACTCGGAGACCGAGCCCGAAAAAGTTAACTGAATATTCCCAAGAGCAAAATCATAAGAGCTTGAACACCGGTTCATACTAAAAGGTCATACCGACCAAACGCGTAAGAGTCTACGGGCCAGCCAAACGAGCCCAGGGCCGTACTATAAACATAAGGGTTCTTCTTTCAAAGATAGTTCATCTGGATAACTACTGACAAACATCGAAGCAAAAGGAAGTGCATGAAAAATGAAGCCGCAAGGCTTCCTTTTATACGTATGTATGAAAAAAATACAAAGTTCCATTTACAATGTTGGCATTATATACAAAATCAGAAAAGAAAAGCCCAATCTACGTCCTCCTCGGGGACTATGGCCCGTCGGTCTCTTTCTCGTTATCTTCGGCATCGGACAAAAGGAACTTAGCGTCATACTCATCCGCCTTTGCCTGCTCTATCTCTTCCGAGAGATCGAAGCCTCTGGCATGTATCTCCTCGAGGGTTTCCCTCCGAGATTTTGCGTCTAACATACTCTTTGCTCCTACTCTCCCGGTCGAGAGCCATTCTCAGCTCAGCTCGAGTGTCGGCGGTGTCTTGCAAAAAGATGGCCACTTTCTTATAAGCCTTGGTTCGGATCTCTTCGGCTTCAGCCCGAGCGTATACAACCTCCGCCTTCATCTTTAAAAGCTCAGACTCGAGCCTCGCAATCATGCTCATTCCGACCGAGCTATTTGCACGAGCATTCTGGAATTGCACTTCGAGGGCGGAAGCCTTGGCCAAAGCATCCCTATGGGTCGCAACTTGGGCATCCGCCTGAGCCTTTAGCTCGTTACACTCATGCTTAACCTGGCCAACTTCTCCCTAAAGTCGTTCCAGGTCATCCATTTTTCGCCGCAGCTAAAATAAGAGAATATTAGCCTACGAAAGCAGAAGGAGGAGCATACATCGACTCAAAACAAAGGTTACCTGTCTTTCGAGATAGCTCTCGTAGTTCTGACTTCGATCCGCCTGGTACCGCAGGTATTCCAGCTCATCTCCCCTTTTCTTACAAAGAAGCCTGAGGGATTTCTCCCCTTCCAAAGCTTTCCGCAGCCTGGCTTCACGGCGAAGCAGCTCGGACTTAAACTTTTCAAAGGCCTGCGAAAAGGGAGCTCAATAAGAAAAGGAAGGTGTGAAACTAAAAAAGCCTGTACCGACTACCAAAAATCACCATGGAACTGAGCCGCTGAGCCTCGTCAAAAGTCGAGCACACATTTGCTGGCTTGGCCTTGTCGGCCCTGGTAAAACTACTCCCGATGGGAGCACGGTTGCCCGATATTCCACTCGATCCACTCGGCCCCTAGCCTCTTCCCTTGAAATGCTTTCGGTAGGGGAAGAGGAAGGCGTCAGGTGGCCCTTGTCCCTCGAAGTACCTTCGACGGGAATGGGAGACGGCGGCAAGGGAGGAACTATTTTTTCAAGAGTAGAGGACTCAGAGGCTGAAGGTTCGGCCGACTCGTCTCTTTTAAACCTCAGAGCAGGACTCGCCCTGCCCCGATGTTGGCAATCTTTCCTCCTCCCCGAAGGGACACAGCCTCATCTCGGAAAATTCTCCAACACCTGTGTCGGTAGAGTTAGTGCGCTATAGAGAAAGTACCTTTCTAAGAAAACAAGGCACTATGCACCTACCATGATGCTTTATCTCCCATCTCCCCTTGGACAGGTCTCGCCATTTGCACTTATCATAAGTTGAGCAAGATTCCAGCTTACGAGACCATTCCACCAGGTCGGGAACCTCGTTTGGCAGCCAAGGGATCGTTACAAAAAACAAAAAGGAGAATATCTTCGCGGAGCCTGCCTCCACTATGGACAAAAACGATAAAAACACAAGTGTACCACTTACGTGTGAAATTCCATTTCTCAGGAAATGGCAGAAACTCTCCAGGGATAACATCGACCGTTCGTACTCGAACAAATCGACTCATCCACCCTCGGTCCTCGTCTTCTTCATCACTGACGGCAAGGGGCCGAGTGGATTGACGTCACAGAGTAATCAAGCCTCGATAATGCAAAGGCCGGTATAACCTAATGAGATGACTAAGGGTGAACTCGAGCCCGGCCTTACCATCAGCACTATCTTCGAAAAGGACGGGTGAGCCTGCGCCAAGGTAACCTGATACCTCCTACAAAACTCGAGCACGACCCTATCGAGAGGGCCCAATATAAAGGGGTACGTATATATGTTCAAAAACCCCTCGACATGGGCCATAATGCTCTCCTCCGGGGAAAGTACCTGCAGCACCACTTCTCCTCCCCATCCGCAGTCTTTTTTGATTGCCTCGAGATACTCCTCCCCTATTGAGGAGATAAACCTCGACGCAAGCTCCCGGCGGCCCAAAACATTGGGAGGTTTCTCTAACGTAAAATCCCTCCTCGTGACGAAGCACCTCGACGTTAGCCCGCTGGACGCCGGCGGTGTACCACCGACCAAGTGCGAAGCTAGGACAGAGCCCTCCTCTCCTCGGCGAGCGAATTTGAGCATAGCAGCCATGGCTATGGAAAAACAAAGAAAGGGGAAATGAAAAAGCTTCGAGTGAAGGAAATTTGGCGCATGGAAGAGAAACCCTATAAAGAAGATAGTCGCTCTGTGCAGCGGTATTTTCAAATGGAGGGAAAACAAGTACATATATAGAGCAGGTGGCGACTGTTCGCCTGCCCTAGAGACCATTAAAATCTGACCATGTCAGTACCATTTTTTGGGAAACGCACCGGTGGGGCCACCTCGGTCACTTCACGACCATATCACATAAATGATACTATCACGTAAGCGCTCGGGAGTCATTCGACCCCGAGGGTTTTCGCCATTTGTAGGGCATCGACCCTATAGAAACTATTGGCCCAATTTTGAGATGGTGCCTGGTCTCAATGACCTCGACTGCTCCAAGTATATGCCCCGAAGAACTAACATCAGAATTCAGAGATAAAAGCACTAAAACATAGAACTCAAAAAGACTGGAAGCAGAAAAATTGTTGTATTCCCAAAAACACATTTACAACAGGGGAGCATTCACAAAGTCTTTTTCCTAAGAAATTCTTGCACAAAAAAAAAGAGACGACCTAAGTCTACTCTCCACCCCCACTGCCCTCGGAACCATCATCGAAACTCTCATCTGAAGTATCTAAATAAGCAGATTCTTCTGCTCGGCCTTCACTGATATCTCGCCTCCTCAAGAGCCTGCCTCATTGCTTGCGCACGAGCATAAGTAACGGCCCGAGTTAGCTTCTACTCGGCCTTTACTAGCTTCTTCTCGGCCTTCACTGATATTTCTCGAGCTTGTTCGTTCGTAGTGGTGGCATCTTTCTTATACGAGGATGCCTTTTCTTCTTCCATGGACTTAGCCGACGATAATGCGGCAACCTCCTCCTTGGCACTCTGCAGAAGGTCCCGGGTTGACACCGGCTCCGTCTGCAGAAGGTCCCTCTCCGAGGCCACAGCCCCATTTTGTTTCCTCAAATCGAGGACCTCCGCATCCTCGGCGACTGCCTCGCCTCGGAGCTGCTCCACCAGGGCATTCTTTTGCCTGACCTGCGAGGGAAAAGAAAGTTGGTAAAACACCAAGTTACAAAGACAAAGGGCGAGTTCACAAATACAGTATTACCTGCTTGGCGAGGGTGTCCTTATCTCGGCACATTCCTTCCAATCTCGCCCGGAGCCCACTCAGCTCCTCCTCCTTTCGGGCAGAAGAGGTCTCCAACTCCCTTAACCCCGAGGTGAGATTCTCGACCTCCTTCCTACAGCATGAAAGCTCATTTTGGAGCTTAGAGAAGGCATGATCGTACTTCTTCTTGGACTATAACACCACAGAAAAGACAGAAGGTCAAGCACAAAGATTTAGAAACACAAATGATACGCCAAGAGTATCACCTGACAATGAAGCCTCTCCGCCTTCCCGAGGGCATCGTGAGCCTCGAGATCAATATTATCATCGAAATCAGCAAGAAGGTCTTCAAGCACATTTCTCCCTCCGTGAAAGGCCCCCGCACCAGCAGTATCCTGATTCTGAGCATCCCTGATCTCCCCCGATGAGTATGAAGGGCCCAAATTGGTGCCACCCAGGGCATTAAGCTCCCAAAGGGTCTCCTCTCGCCCCCGAGAAGCGTCGGGTTTGGGTTCTTTGGAGTCATCAGCAACAAGTTCCTCGATAGGGACTGTACCACGTCTAGTTAGGAACTCGAGGACCGTATCCGTACCCTCCTCGAGCATTCCCGATTCAGCGGCCCTCGACCTCGTCCTTTGTACCAAAGGGTTCTCATCATCGTCATCATCCTCACTTAGTGCCGGGACTTGCCCCAGTAGCTGAAGTCGAGACCTTGGCATCAGCCCGAGGCCTGCGTGATTTGGGCTTCTTTGACGTAGGAGATTTAGCGGCCACCTTTCTCTTCCTCTTTTTACCCTTATCGGGCTTTGAGGTCACTACCTCGCCGTCGGGAGGCGGTTTCATCAGCATTCCTTCGCCAAGGCCTGCACAAGTATAATACTCAAAGCTTATCAACGCGGAGGGTACGCGAAAGAGATATTGAAACATGGTAATGGTGGAAACAAAAGGCGTACCGTGATTCTTGGCCGGCCACCGCATTTTAGCCACATCGGTCCAAGAACGCTCGAGATAAGGGAACGAAGTATTCAGTTTCCTAATCCACCCCGATAGGTCCTGGACCGCCTCCGGATACCAAACACTAGCTACAAAAACAAAGGGAAGATCATTTTTTGAGAAGAAGGTAAGGAGACAATAAAGCATGTTCGAAGGAAAGGCACTTACGCTCCGTATTCCACTTCTCCGCGAATGGCATCTTTTCGGCCAGGATGATGTCCGAGGTCCTCACTCGGAACAAACCTGCTCATCCACCCCCGATCCTTGTTCTCGTCAATGCTCGAGAAAAACAGCTTCGCGGATCGAGGGTGAAGCTTAATCAAACCTCGATAAAGACGAGGGCTATATAGTCTAATCAAGTGGTCAAGGGTAAAAGTCATACCCACGACCTTGTTGGAGAAATATCGGAGCATATAAACTATCCTCCAGAAAGATGGATAGATTTGGCCAAGCGTCACTTGATACTCATGACAGAAGTCAAGAATAACCGGATCTATCACCAAGGAAGAAGGGTCTGAAGAATCGACGGGACCCAAGGTGAATGGGTATGTATATACATAAAGAAAGCCGGCCTTATGATCTGTTATGCTCTCACTAGAACTGGGAATCTCAACCAACACTGTCCTCTCCCATCGACAGTCTTCCATCACTTTTTGTATATTAGTCACGACGCTAATATACCGGGACACATGTTCGCATCAGCCCGGCGTAGATGAGGGCCTCTCGATAGAAAAATCGTTCACAGTATCAAACTCGGTAGGGGTACACTGTTCAACGGTGGGGGCCACTTTGGGTTTACCCTTGGATGTCCGAGACAAAGAGGCGGTACCCTCTTTTCAAGGAACTATTTTAGAGGTTCTAGCCATGGTGGTGGAAAGGTCCTTCTGAGAAAGGAAGTGGTGAATCAAGAACGGAAGAAAGAAGAATGTGAAAAAGGATGACTTTGGCCCTGAAAGTTTGAAGATGTTGTAAAAGTGTGAATCAGTAAACGATGTAGGTATTTATAGAAGCCATATGGGCAGCCGAAAGGACGAACCAATAGCGGTTCGTGGGCTTCTCGATAGTCGTGTTGATGGCGACCCTTGCGTGGCTTTTGAGTCATGGCATTTAATACTCTGATAGACTGACGTCATGGCAATAGTATCAAAGAAGCAAGAGTTCGAAATTGTTTTCTATCATTTTTATTCTAGGAAACCGGGGACTATCTGTATACGGTGAAATCAGAGGAGCTGATTTCGTGGCCATTACGACGCTCCATAGATACGCCTGCTAGGGCTCGAGGCGAGGCTCGAGATGTAACCTCGAAGGATTTCCGAACGATCAACTCTGAGGCAGCGCAGATCGATAGCTATGACGGAAAGATGGGGAGTTCCCTAGACACTTGATTAAAGCTGGCAAAGTCTATTAGGCTAGTCCAATCCCGTATCATGCCTTTAAATGGCTGTACCAGCCCCATATCTTTGTAATAAATGCATTTGTACTATATTGGGATTCCCCTTCATATATAAAGGGAATCCTTGTCATTTTGTAAGGGGGATCTGATACACAAGATACAACACACCACATTAAATACAAGAACATTCTCTGCTCTCTAACTTAAACATATCCTCCTGGTCTCATTATTTGCATTCATTACTTATACTCATTGTGTTCTATTTATTGTTCATCATTTATTGCTCATTATCAATCATAAAGAGCCGCCATCGCAGCTCTCATAACTGTTAATCCTTCATTGACCGTCCTTAACCGGGCATCCGACCCGACCTCGAGGCCCCGTATACGCAAGCTCGAGGCCCCGATTTCCAGCCATTCGCTTTGATTTTCACATTGTCTACAAGCTATTATCTTACTTTCTAATCCTTCACTTAGCATCTATTGCCTAACAACTGGCATAAAAATAGATCACATATTTTTAGAATCACAAAATCAAATCTAATTGTTATTATCATTTTCAAGGTAAACACCTATTATGACTATAATGAGAATTAAGAGGAATACTTGATACGGTGAGCTAAGAAAGGGGAAGTTGTCAATCCAGTAAAGCGAAGTTAAAATATAAAATAATAAATATACGAAAAGTCAAGGAAGATCTAACATATAATATATGTCCATTAAAAGAAGCTATCATATTTTTTCAGCAACAGGGTATCCTAGGACAAAGATGACTCCGCTATTTGAGCTGCAAAGTCAAGACTACGCATTTTCCGTCTACGTACTATGCTAAGATTATGCTTCCCATAGTTTGGTACCACTTTGACAAAATAGTATAGCAAAATGGGGGGTTAACTCCCCCCAACCCAATCCAGTCCTGATCATTTCATGTCCTATAAAACATGAGATATTTTTTGTAATTTGTTATCAAACTAAGTTTACATAGTGTCAAGGGGAATTTTCATTACTTATATAAACAAATTACGTTATAAAAAAAATGTAAAATATGTATACATCTATGTTATTGGATCTCCTTGGTAGTGTTAAAAAAAACGGTCAAGGAGACTCGAGACTTTGTATAATTCTTATGTTTGTATCTATTAGCACAACTTATTTTATAGTAAGCATGCTTTATTTTATATAGCATTCTCATATTTCTAGTTTGTTCTAGAAAAATGACAGACTTCAATATATGAAAACTGCTATATTTATTAACTTTAAACTTTCCTATTTATCTTTAATAACATGCTCTTAGAAGTATAAAAATGTCATGATATGTTTAAGATCATAACTTCTAATAATATTTTTGATGTGAATTTTTTTTTCTTGTCTTAATTTCATGTTCAAGCAAATATAGGAGTATATAATTGAAATGGAAGAAGTACTGGCATTTGATGCCTCGTTATTCTTCTTTTGTACTTTTTTAATTTAATAGGATATGCAAAATAGAAACTCCATATCTGGGTGTTAGTTGGCGATGTTAGTTGAGTTTCAGTCATCAACTTCCATATCTGGGTGCACCTAGAACTCAATTTCCATAGTATTTTCTTGACAAATTTTTGAAAAGTTGACCTTTATTGAGTACCTTAAATTAAAAAACATCATGGAGGTAGCTAGAATTAGACAGTTGTTGCTCCTTTGGTTTAGAATCAGATCTTCCCTTGTGGGTGGACCGTATAACCACTTTCTTGAATCCGGTCACATATACTTCCGAATAATTTACACAAGTAACAATGGACTAGGTATTTGAGCACCCTTTATTTGTTATAGTCAAACTTATGTTTAGAATACAGAAATTGTGTTTCACTAAGCAAGCGCCCATTCAACACCAAAAGTTCATTATAGTTTGCTAGCTTTTGGAACACTTCCCATAGCTTTGGCTCTCTGTCTCAGGACAAATTTTTGAGTCTTTCCTGTTGAAGTTTTTGGCAAATCCTCATTAGTACTGGCATTGCGATCCATCCTTCGGTTTAACAAATGCACAAGGTGTCGATCATCTGGTCTTCCCACTAGCAGCTTCAAGAACATCTATATGGCTAAAGATTACAGATTCCACTTCATTTGTACTGATGTTTTCTCCACCAGAGATAATGATGTCCCTTGAAAGATCCCTTAAATTCTATGTAACCATCAGGGTGCTTCACCACCAAGTCCCCACTCCGGAACCAGCCCCCTCTAAAAGCATCTTCTGTAGATTTGGGATCCTTTAAGTAACCATTCATTACAGTGTTTCCTCTAAGCATTACCTCACCCATTGTTTTTGCATCTGAGGGTACACTTTTCATTGATTCAGGATCCATTACTTGGCCTAAGTAAAGTTTGTTTTGATGATTGACAAAGGAACTCAAACATGAACCAAGTTCATACACAGTGTACGCAGACACGAGCAGATTCGAGCACAAGGCATGGACGTGAAGGAGATAAGCTTAAGTAGTTATATCTTATATCTCCTGAACGAAAAGGTTGCATAAGTGATAAGAAGAAGGACTCCTTACTCGAAGAGAACTCTATCCTAGATAAGGGAGGAGTTAAAAGTTAGAAGATAAAAATTCTTCCACCAAGGAAGAGTAAAGCATTAGACTTCTAGTAATTTCCTATTCTACTAACTATATGTATTTCAGGATGTTCTCATTTTACAGGTACGCACAAACGCTGAAGTTAAACATGAGTTGAGAGCAAAATAGCAAGCATTTTGCAAGCAATTCCTGTGTTATTCGAGTGTGCGAACTTGAAGATAGATGAACCAGATAGAAGAACCAGATCAAGTGTCTGTCTTTTATTCTAGTTTCATTGTAGTAGGACTTTTGAGTTGTACCTTTCAGCTTTATCTAGAAGTAATTGTACTAGGTACTTTGAGTGTAGTATTCAAGTTAGAGTTAACTTGAAGTTGTCGCAACAACTAGAGACTGGTTGCCACAAAGGGTTCTAGGTAATCCTTAGGTTTTCAAAGAGTTTCGTAAATGCTATTTTTGGCTCAGTGATTTAGTGAAGTGTTGGAAAAAATCCTGCTGGGTAGTAGGTCGTGGTTCTTTCATCTTTTGAGCCAGGTGTTTTCCACGTAAAAATACTTGTGTTCTTTACTTTCTGCATTTATTATTCCGCAATAGTAGTATAAGGAACACATTGAAGAACCAGGTTCTTCTATAATTTGTGCACGCGAAAAGTGGATACCACATAGATCACCCCCTCTTGTGTGGTATTGAAGTATAAAACATCAATTACGTTTGCTTCCTCCAACCCAAGATGGTTCACTCCTTGACGAGCCTGGATCTTAGCCTGCTCATCAGGTGACAGAGAGTTCCATTCAATTTTGCAAGCGCAAACAGTTGCTGGACAATAGGTTGAAACCGAGCTCCTTCATCTTAAGTAACACTTGAGGAGGAGGTGGTGCAGCAGCTGTCAACACGTTTACTGTCCTTGGACACTTTGTGGTGCATTTATTATCATGTTCAAAACTGTAGGTGACCAGCCATGTTGCTCACTTGGTGCTGAACTATGCTGTCGAAAATCCCTTCTGCAGTAACATTTCTCAGGCAAATGTTTGTGCCACCCTGTGCTGCCAAAGCCCAAGTAAAACACCATGCATTACAATGAAACATGGGAAGAGTCCACAAATAGACAGGCATTGAAGCCACTTTAGCAAGAACTGCAGCCAGAGAATTTAGATATGCCCCTCCCTCTGTGACTATAGATGACCCCTTTTGGAGTCGATGTAGTCCCCGAGGTATAATTGAGAGCAATCGCATCCCCTTCATCATTTGGCCATACTATCTGAAAATTAGGTTCTCCAGTAGCTAAAAAGGACTCATACTCCAGATTTTTTGGAGCCAAGCTCCTATTATTCTTATAATGGATAATTGACTCACTATCAGATTTCAAGATTAGACGTGGCAACTTGGCACTTGCCTTTGACAGAATTTTTAATGCACCCTTAGCAACATCCACACTACTAGAAAACTGCCAAATTTCGTCCTTCAAAACCGACCGAAATTGGTCGAAATAAAAGAAAAAGCAACCGATTTTCGACCACTTTTAATTCGTCGGAACAATAATGGTTGCTAAGGTATTGCGACCGAAGGCGGTCGCAATTTTCTGACCGCAATCGGTCGGTTAATTCAACCGTTGGTTGACAGCTTTGACTGACAAATTTTGTTGGAAAAATAAATATACGGACCGAAGTCTGTCGATATTATTTAAATTACTTTTTATTTATTTTTCAAAATAGCGACCGACTTCGGTCGAAATTATAAATATATAATAATTTTTGTATTTCTTAGTAAATTTTAACATACCGACCGAAATCAGTTGGAATAATAACAAAAATAAATAAATAAAAAAGTTATTCCTGACCGACTTCGGTTGGAAATTTCAAATATCTATAGATTTCAAATTGAAATTACCGTCGGTCGAAAATTTTGAATTTCTGGGTTTTAATATGAGAATTCCGACCGAAATCAATCGATTTTCTGGGTAAACATTAATTTTAAGTTATAGTAGTGATGAAACTTACATATGTAGTCTCCGCCCAGTCCTCGACCCATCTAGTTGGATCTATCGATGCCTTCTTCTTCCGGATGTGAGTCTCCATGAAGAACTCATCACGAGTCATCTTCCTCCTATTTTTTTCCCTACAAATATAATAAAACATGTTAACTAATTAAAATATATAAATATAGTTTGATAAAAATAGAATTAAATATTTTAAGGAATTACCAGTAGTCTCCTCGCAGTCCCTATGCTCCTTGCACCCACACAGTGCAAGGAGCCATCCTTCTCAGATGCTCGGGCCTTCTTTCCCTGTTCACTCATCTTCTCGAACTTCTCAGTGGTCCAATGCATCAACAGATCCTCCTATATGTGTGGAGAATCCATGAAGGCTTCTTGTTCTTCTTCCGAGCAGAACAGAAGGAATCAGATAGTGTCTTACGGTATTTGAACTCAAAATTTGCAAGAATGGCACTGTTATGCCGGTCCTCCCAGGCACACTTAGTCTACAAATGAAGTGTGTAGCGTTAGATAAAAATATTGTTAATATAATGCTTTAATAGATAAGAATTGTATTAATGCCTTAAATTGGTTGAACATTGAGCTCCAGTGGAAAGTCACTCCAAGTCGCATAGGGTGCATCATACAACCAGCCAAGAGCTTCAGTAATTAGCTTTGTAGTCCGATAATTAGGTATGAACCTACAACATCGCAATCACATTAAATAAACAAGACTAGCTATTATAATTCAGCAAAACAAAGAAGTAATAAATAAATCTTACCCATTGGCCTGATGATTATCCTATGATAACAATCATACCGCATTTCCTCTGGATCATCTTCCCCCGATAAATCTGAAGCGTGCACAGAAGGGGAGGCATCTGGCTCAGCGCTACTATCCCGAAGGCAAAGTCTAGAAATGCTAGGAGGCGGACTCCATGGAGAGGGAGACGGGGTCGCTGATCTCGCCCAAATCACACCTCAAATTGGGGTTGTAAAGTAGTCAATTGCAATAATAATTATCCAACTAGGAGTCGGGATCGAATCCACATGGAGCGTAGATGAGATTAGTTGTGTATATTTGGACTAAGCGTGTAAAGTGTCTAAGTTGCACTTCCACAAACTTTGTTTTGATTCTACTTCTAAATTATGCTACGATTTGCAATTATAAAATATGAAACTAGAGAATAATATTTTTGTGGTTATTTTCCAATATGTAAAAGGTCTAGGGCTATGATTTCCACCTAGGTGTTTACCTAATGGGTTGTGGGCTTTAGAGCGAGTTTTTTGGTCGGGGTGTATTATATCAACCAACACATAATTATCCACTCAATACCTCTTGGTAAGAGAGTGGTTTTGCCCAATTTGGCTTTCTCAAGCCCAAATGGGTATTGCTCAAAACAGTTGATAAATGATCAAGTCAGGTCGTACTATCTCTAGGTTCAACCCTTTAATTAGGACTATCAATCTCTTGAGTTCATCCCAATTTCTTGTTAGCCTAGTTTTCCTAGACTAAATCTCTCTTTCTTAAGTAGAGACTAAGTCAAATAGGCTTGAATCAATGTTTGCGACCATCAATTCTACAATTATAGCAAGAATTAGGCTAAATATTACACACCCAATCATAAACAAGTCCTAAATCAAACACCCATTAGGTACCACACTAGGGTTGGATCACAACCCTAGCTAGAAATTTAGCTACTCATAGATGAAAATAAAGAAATTAAAGAAGAAATGATAATTAAACTCATATTGAAAGATTAAAAGACAAAAATCTAATGTTTAATCACTAAAGTAAGCTAAAGTTGCTAAAACCAGTAAAGAAAAACGGCTACAGATGTTTGGATATTCAAAACTTCACCTAAATTGTCAAAAAAGACTATTTATACACAACTGAAAATTTTGGGACAAAAATGCCCTTTCGGAGGTTCTGCAGCCACACAATTCCATGTGCGGTCCGCACTTCTTCTTCACTCTTGTCAGGAGCTTGGTCTGCGGCCGCATAATTCCGGATTACGGCCGCATGTTGCTTGTTCTGCGGTCTGCACAATAGTGAGTGCGATCACACAGGTCCTTTCTGTGTACCACACAAATTTGAGTGCGGCCACATGGCTGACTTCTGCGGCCGCACAATAATTGTGCGGTCCGCATATCCTTGAGGCTTGAACTGGTACTTCTCTGATATTGAACTCTAACATGGCTTCTACAGCCGCACAATAATTGTGCGGTCCACACAATTAGACCTCCGACAAGTTTCACTTCACTTTCTGCGGCCACAGAGATAATTCTGCGGTCCGCACATTGTGTCTTTTGCTTTCTTTTTGTTCTTGAGTTCACTTTACTCCTTTTTGAATTGAATTTCATCTTTGTGGCTCATTTTCCAATACTCATGCATTTAAGCACATTTCATCAGTTTTCAGGCAATTAAGCACTTTTGGACTAAATCGAAAGTAAAAAGGTGCTAATAAGTAGCCAAAATCCCCACTTATCAACTCCCCCAAACTTAAGCTTTTGCTTGTCTCAAGCAATTAAAGTAATTCCCACCTCCACAAACTAAGAGCTTTTCCAACTATGCTAAGGGGAATCTAACACACATCAATTGGGACCAACAATTACACACAACACTTATGAATTATCAACAAGGCAATGATTTGACTTTTTAAGCACAATAGTTCTAATGTGACACTAGAGCATCAAGAGTTGACTTTATTCATCAAGGAAGCTCGCTCTTTCATGTAAGTCATTCTGGAACCCCAAACTCCTCCTCATCTACTCTCCGTTAGCATATCTCGCTTAAGAATGTAGCACTCAATTCAAGGATTTGTGAAAAGTTCGCTCATCTCTCTCAAAACAATGTCACAAGTACGACTCTAAGTATCATATGCTTGCCCCTAATGTAAATCACCACTACTGCAAGTTCACTCGGCTAGAAATCATGTAGGGATTTTTCGAAATGTAATGAAGGCTTTTGGACTAAGGTAGGGAATGATGGAATAGAACATGTTTATCTTTCCTTGAGTCATTTTCTTTTTTCTTATGGGAACTAGAGAGACTTAACATCACTCTTTCTTGGTCATGATGTTCATTTTCTCCTTTTTTGTTTTCTCCATGCTTTGCATCATTACTGTCACGTCCCAACCTCGGGAGGCGCAACCGACGCTCAATCGAGTGAACCCAACTGAGCAAGCCTCCTTGACACTTTCTGCCCAACTCACCATGATTAAGGAAATCCGGCTTTCGATTATTTAGACAATAGAAAACTTAAACATTCAATGTCGTTAGTTCATTTATATAACACACATCTTACATCAAGGTTAAATTTTCAAGATTTGTACAGTCATTGCTTAGATGAACTAGAGAATAGGGTTGTATACAGTCCATTAACCCATCCAATACCCATACATAACCCACACATTGTCTACGGAGCCTCTATGGATACAAAAGATGTAATATGACAACGCCGGCAACAAGGCCCCGGCTATACCTCAAAAATAGAAGTCTACAACAAGAAATACATCATAACCCCTTGAAGGAAAAAGGGGCTCACCAAGTCTTCGGGATGAGGAAACTCCGCTACGCACGATCGGCATTGTCCGCTATAGAGCCACCTACATTCGTTTAAAAATGTAGCGCCCCCGGCAAAAGGGACGTTAGTACCATGGAATAGTACTAGTATGTATAACTTAGCACCATCTAATTAGAAAGAACTTTCATACAAGAATAAGAAATCACAAGTATGACTCAAAAGCTTTAACTATCGCAACATTATCAAATAAAGGAATCATACATCTTTCACATCATTTTTCCGTAGTTCTTAGTTTGGGCATTTCACATTATTCATCATTGTTCACAATACCACCGCTATCTTGAGCGGAGTCCGATCTTGACCCGATCGGCTAGGTTGCCTCATTTGAGGCATACGCTTCAATCACAATCTCATTTTCCCTTTTTCCGAAATTCTATTTCATCATAATACCACCATGTGTGCGGCATGGCATCCGATCACGGCCCGATCGGCTAGGCCGCCTTACCACGGCGTTATTCCTTTCTCAAATCATTTCGTTTCACATATATCATTTCATAGGCACTTGGGGCCACAACTTATCACATCATTATTGGCACTAGGCCGCGTTTTACATTATTCCCAATTTCAATATTAGCTTTGCTATTTAGGACAGTAGGTGCACACAATGGCTATTTAAATCGTATGAATAAATAAGATTTCCAGTAGATGGCACAACAACACAATTTCCATCTAAATTAAAGTCTAAGCATTTCAATACATGATTCATACCTCTTGCCCCTTTCAAGTTATCAAGATAGCACGTTGATCATGTTGAGCCACATTTTTCGCACATATAAGGTTACAACATTAACTCATGTAAAATAACAAGCAATGTTACAACATTAACTCATGTAAAATAACAAGCAATGTAACAATTCAACTTTAATCTTACCATGTTCACACAATCACCGATGAAGCTCAATTTCTAAGAGACGGGGTTTTAGCCATACATAGCTCAATAAAGCTTTCCTTAATCCTTACAAAATTTCGGAACTCTTAGCACTTCAATCTATTGTATAAGAATTACAAATTGAACCAAGAATTAGGGACAAGATTAGGATTATATCTCGTTTGAGCATATTATCAAGCACTAGGGGTGCATTGTGATCTTAGGTCCTTTTTGTGAGAGATTTCTATCATTTTATACCCTAATTTCTTTCTTTTTAGTTCACAACTTCCCAACACTCCATGATCTTGTATGCATGCAAGACATCTATTCTTATACCCATAAATTACCTCACTAATGACACCTTATGGCTATATTTAAAATTTAAGAGCTAAGGTGATGAAGTCTTACCTCTTGGGATGAAGGTTTAGGTGCCTCACTTGATTATCTTCAATGTTTAATAAGGATTTGTGGAGCAATTCTTGATGAAAAGCACTTCCCGTCTCTTGGTCTCTCTTTCTCACTCTAAAAGTACCAGGAAATAGGCTCAAAATGAGCTATTGCACAAGATATAACGACAGGGGGGTCGGGTTTTAAAAATTAGGAAATGGGAGCCCAACTCATATCTGCGATCGCATTTGCGATCGCAAAGCTGACATGCGGTCCGCAGAATGGACCGCAAAATGCTCCCCAAAACCTGAAGACACTGTTTGGGTATGTGATGGAAATGCGGTCCGCATACCCGTTCTGCGATCGCATAGTGAACCGCAGAATTGCCCCTTACAAAATCCCAATGGGATTATACGACGACTATGTGGTCCGCATATTGATTATGCGATCGCATAATTGACCGTATAGTTGACCTCAAATTTGACCATCACACTGTTTCACTCTGCGGCGACTATGCGGTCCGCATACCTGTTATGCAACCGCATTCTCGACCGCATAATCACACTTTTCTGGAAAACATTATTTTTTAACTTTTTAGTGCATAGATCAGTCCAAAGGGTCCGAGCTGCGGCGAGTTTACAAATTTCTAACACGTATTTCTAACTTGGCACTACGAGCTCTCGGGTTTTGAGTTGAAATTTTCACGGGTCCTTACAATTACCTTTCTTTGAATCCCTTCAACTCTTCACGTTATTCACTTTCCTTTTGCATTTTTCTTTTGTTCTTTTTTTTCTTTGCCTTTTCTTTTCTTCATTTCTTCTCTTTTTTGTGCCTTGATACCCCTTTTAAACTCCTCGTCTCTCCCCAAAACTTATGTTTTATCCAATTAGTGTTAAGAAAAGCTAGGGTGCCAAGAGAGGGTCACTACAAAACAGGTAAAGGCTTGTAACGTGGCTATCAAATGAAAGAGGTCTTAGGCTCAAATGGGTCGACTAGGGGTAGCAACATTGGTGGGCTATGGAAAATTTTAAATCAGGTCAAGGAGAGACTACAATCACTTCTCAACCCAAGCAAAACTTAGAATTTCGCCTAGAAACACATTCGGGGCAAGTTCTAGACCATTCACACGGGTACTTGGACTTGCAACAAAAATCTCACTTCTCATACAACTGGGTTGTTAAATAGGATAGAGTCGAGGGCCCACAACCATATTCAAGATTTAAAATCACTAATGGTTCAACTAAACCACGCGATGATTGCTCAAGTCAACACAAGAGTCAAAAGGTCACTAACTAGAGCCATTTCTTGCCAAGAACTTATTTTTAACCATAAGTCCGTAGTTAAATGTGTTGGTACCAAGTGAAGCATGCTTGACCCTTTTATTCATTACTACTATTTTTACCTAAACATTAAGAATAGACTCAATCCCTTAAGAAGGTTGTCACGCCATCCGTCGTTGGGAAGAGCCACCCGGTTCACACACAAACTACCCTTAGAAAGAACCGTAGCATTAAGAAAACCAAAGGCTTATTGATCACTTACATAAAAAGAAGCTATCAAGTCAAAAAGAAGCTAACAACGTAAATAAGAAACTATTAAGCTAAACAGTGACTACTACGAAAACAAACTAAAGAAGCTATGAAATAAGCTACTGAAAGCATAACTGAATATACAAAATAAGAAAGGGAAAGAGAATATAAACATCAATAGAGAGAAAGAAGAATATGTACATAAATAAAAAGGAAAAGAGTATGTTATCAAATTATTACAGCCAACTGTTGTTGATACCCAATTCTTCCTCATATATTTTTAATACATATACATATTTTCAAAATAGAACATATGCAGTTATAAGCATGCATAAGCATTTTTATAATTTTTCTATAATTTTAAAAGCTCCAAATCAATTTATTTCTTCTCTTTTTATTTAGAAAACATCCAATAATTATCCTTCAAATTACTTTTGTGATGATCTAGCCATCTAAATTCATTATTTATGCCAACATAGTGTTTAAATATTTTTTAGTGCATCTTTGTAATCATATTTACATTTTTCGGCTAAATTACACATCTTTGCAATAATAGCCCATACTAATGTATAATTACATTATTTATGCATAAAATGGTCTTCCATATTTTTAAAATGTTAATTGACTATTTTAAATCATTTTAGTACACAAATATATTTTTGGAATTCATTTATTATTTTTTATAAATTATTTAGTTATTAAAAATGGCTATTTAAAATCTGGCCCTATTTTATTTCAAATTTGGCCTTAATTTAACCCAATACCCATCCCAATTTCAATTTAAATTTACCCGGCCCAAACCGTAATGCCCGATCCGCCCCAAAACCCGTTCAATCTCGAACCTTGATCATAAAGATCAACGGCCACAAACAGCCCCTTCCTTTTTTTAGTCCCAAACGAACCCCCAAACCCTTTCATTTCCGATCATCCGCCGCCCTGAAATCCCTCTCTTCTCTCCAATGCTCTCAACCCTAACCCTAATCGAACCTCGCCGTCACTCATCTATGGCTATCTATGGTGGTTTCTCACCACCCCCCTAGGCCTCTAGTAGCCTCTCTCACGTTGGTATTGCCATCTCCAGGGTCCATAAGGGACTAGGGTTAATTGGCTTGCATCTATGGCCCCTTTCTCGCATGTTTCAGGCTGTTCCAGTGTGATTCCGAGTAAGATCATCCTACATCGACTATGATCTATGGGTTTCTAAGCATGTTTCTTCACCTCTGTGTTGTTCTCTTCGAAACCCTAATTTCTTTTTTCTGAACCTCTTAGATTTGTACAGATCTGAGATTATTTGGACTTATTTCATATGTGTTTTACAATAACCTTGTGATTCTTTACAAGAATCGTATGATTTTCGAGTGATTTTTCATCTTTCTCTAAACTAGGGTTTCCTGAAACTTCTTTTCCAAAACATTTGGTAATTTTTGAGTGTTTGATCTTCTGCTTCTTATGTTTTTTGACTGGTTTCGTAAGTTTGCTACAACCTTAACTTGTTTACACTAAAAACCCTAAGTTTTGACATTCTTTGTTTGGTTTCTGAGTACTGGTGTACTGACTGTGTTCTTACCTTGGTTCTTGTGATTTCTCTTTAGCCATTTGAATGTCTTGTGGCTTTCTTGTCCTAATATACCTCTAATAAGTTCTTGGTTCAACTTTTCTGCTGTTCCTCTATGTCTATGTTCATTCTGACTATTATTTCTTGCTTTATTTAAGTTGTTTGTGATACTTGCTGACTCTTTACGTGACTTTCTCTTTGATTGAACCTTTGATTATTCTGAAGTCCTTATTTCCTGGTTTGATTTGAACACTTCTCCTTAACAAAACTTTTGATTCTTACCTCTCTACTCGGTTTAATTGAACTACTTACCTTGATTAATTTTTCCTTACTTTATTTGTTATTTTGCTGATTCTTACTGATTGTTTCCTTAATTGAAACCCCTGTGCATTCGGCCCTAATTACCTACTCTGTACTCGATTTCCTTCCTTAAGTATCTGTCTTGCTTTTACCATTAATTATCCCATGATTAAAGGGAAGACTTACCGATTTTTACATGTGATTGATTCCCTGAATTTCTCTACTAGCTGCTTAATTGATCCCTTACCTTATTTTGCTAAGCTTTTGAGTACTATATAAACTCCCTCCTATTCTCACTTCAGACACGGACATTAGTTCACAAAAGCACACTTACGCTCTAAAGCTCTCTTTTCTTCTCTGCTACTTGCGATATTCACTGGTCTAGCCGGCTGAAAGCCAAGGCTAGAGATTGGAACCACATCTGCTTTATATTCTGCATTCTTTTCTTCAACTGGTATGTCTCTAGTTAAATTTTGAAATCCAAACCCTATGTGTTTCATTCCTGCACTAGTTTATCAGCTATGAATTCAACCCGTCTTCCTACTTACTTCTTTGCCAAGCATGTCTAAGCTCTGTCCTGTACAATGTATGATTAGAATGTCTACACTTCACCTAGTTATCTGATACTTAACCAGTCTGTTTCTGAATATCTGTTCAATCCCCTAATTCTGCGATCATGTTGGGCTTTTCTGTTTTACATCTGTGATCTATGTCTTAACTATTTACTGTCCATGACTAGCCTGCTAAGTCTCTAAGACCCTAAGTATTTTTATGCAGTTGTTGACTATATGTTTCCTCTATACCTTATCCATGTACCCACAATGTGACTCTTATGTGCCCCAATCCCTTTATCCCCATATGAGATCTGTTTGTTGAGTGTTTATGAATCTGGATGTTTTATGACCAATTGACTGTTTGCTGTTTTCAAAAGAGTTTTGGTACTCTTCTCGAACTGCCTTTACCACCAATCTATTTCCTATTTCAGAAAACCTTTTCTCTCCTAAAGTCATCTCTGTACTATTTTCAAAACCTTTTCAAAACTATGTCAAACACTCTCACTTTACTCTTAGATTACTAGGTTCTGCCCCTCTGATATGTGTACTGCCTTGAGACCCTTGAGATCTCTCTGAACTCTGGCATATCAGGGCTGGCACTTCCACACTACACAATAATCAGTTACTATTTGAGAAAGTCTGGGTGTGAGCACTGCTCGGGATCCTTGAGGTTCTTTGGGAACTCTAACACACCTGGACATGAAATTGGCTATGGAACTTTGGAATTTGAGATTACTGGAGGCTTGGAAATCATTTGGGCCTACTGTAGGCTCCCTATAGATTAGTTTATGTTTATTTATGTAATTTTTTATTCAATTCATTGGTCTGTAATAATTATTGTAAACAAACAGTGGGGTGATTAGTGAAAAAGGGAGGGTAGTATATATATATATATATTGTGGGTAAAATTGGGTAGATACCATGCCTATAGGGTCCATGTTAATTCAAATTTGTTAGTTATATTCACTTTATTTCCACACAATTAGAAACCATGCCTATAGGATCTAAAATGGCTTTAATAATAGAGATCATGTCTAGAGGGTTAAAATCAGCCATATAGAAATCATGCCTATAGGGGTTTCACTTTGGTTAAATGAATGCTGTTTGTTTTATCTTGCTTAACTAGAAATCATGCCTATAGGACTTGAAACAGTCCAGTTAGAAAAGTCATTTCAATTTACGTTTGTTTATCCTGAATCGGCTTTATTAATTAATCTGTCCGCTTCTTTAATAAGTTTTCAAACACTGCCTTAGTTAATACTGCTAGAAAGCATCCCTATAGGATCTCAAGTTGTCATTTAAAAGTCGGTTTATTGTTTTACTGCATTTATAATTAATATAGATATCATGCTCTTAGGACATCACTGTTATGCGCTTAGGCAAGCCTATAGGGCGATTAAAATTCTGCAACTATAAAACAACATTTTGTTATCTGAGACTGCTCATACTCAACAGGTTTTTTAAAAAAAAAGAATCAGTAGGCAAGTAGGATTTGGTTCTTCGACACTTTGGCCTTAATTCACTACCGTATAATCTCTGGTCATCTAGATCTCATGTTCTTGGGTTTTCTCTTAATACTTGAAACTGTTGTTTGAGACGTGCACTTATTTGTCCTGCTTGTGGAGGTAAATGTGAGCCTTTAATTGTTCCTTCTTTAAATGCAGTCCTAATTGTTTTTGATTAACGCCTAGACTTTTCTCCTTTAAACACCTTAGGATAGTCTAAAACTGTCACGACCCAAACCCCGATCCGGTCGTGATGGCGCCTCTCGTGAAGACAAGGCCAACCAACTAACCCAATCCATCCTTTTAAAGCAGTTAAACAGTTCATAAGCAGTTTAAATATGATTTCATGATATTAATTACCGGAAATACAACCCAACACAGCCCTAATCGGGGTGTCACAAGTCACGAGCATCTACTAGAGTGTAAATCCCACTACAAGGTCTAAAATATACAACATCGGAATAATGAACAAAAGAGAGGAGAACGGTGCTGCGGACGCTGGCAGTCACCTTGCTAACTCCTATAGCTCTGCCTCTGATCAGCCAAAACCCGCTAACGGGTGGATAAATACCTGCATCTGCACACGAGGTGCAGGGAGAAAAGTGAGTACTCCAACTCAGTGAGTAATAAAGGTAAATAACAACTGAGCAGTAAGAAATCACGTATGGCAAATATCATGCTGTATAGAAGCACTATAAAACCCCTTGAGAAAAGCAGTGAAATCTTTAGAGAAACATTTTTAGCTCAGTTTAAACCTCTTTTGAAAATGACTTTTTCAACAGTTATGCAAATGAATGCAAAACAATTAGTGCAGATAAGCACAGAAATCTGTCCCTCGGGCACAACACTTACTCAACAGATAATGCCAGGCAATCAGGTAGATACCCGTGAAGTAACACAGACAACAGATAATGGCAGACAAATGAAATAAAGTAAACACAGAGAAAAGTACTAGTACCATTGCGGCGTGCAGCCCGATCCACATATCGCTGCGGCGTGCAACCTGATCCATTTATCGTCAACGGCGCTCACTGGGGGTGTGCAGACTCCGGGAGGGCCCCCCTACGGCCCAAGCGCAATATCAAGCCATCTCGTGGCATCAAATCTAGGCCCTTGGCCTCATACCAGTATCAGTATATCACTGTTGCGGCGTGCAACCCGATCTGTATATATATATATATATATATTGCTGCGGCGTGCAGCCCGATCCAAAAGTATCCTCACAATACAGGCCCTCGGCCTTACTCAGTCAACAAAATCACATAAGCCACTCGGGCAACAATAAACATGATGCTCAGCCCAAAATGTTATTGGAAATATCATTTCAAGTGTTAAAGCAAGTAAGCTTGGTTGAGTTTTGAAAATAGTGAAAAAAAAAATACATGACTGAGTTCAAGTATAAAATCAAAACAGTGAGGAAATATCAACGACCATCCCCGAAGGGGTTCAAATAGCTGACACGAAGCCCAAATATGGCAATCAGCCCAAATCATGATGATAACAAATAAGTTTCAGTCAATTACACAGTAAAATCATCAATCGGGACGGACCAAGTCACAATCCCCAATGGTGCTCTACCCCACGCTCGCTATCCGACGTGCAAGTCACCTCAATATAGCACTACGATGTGCAATGCGAGGTTTCAAACCCTCAGAATATCATTTACAATCATTACTCACCTCGAACCGGCTACCACTCTAGCTCGCGACGCCTTTACCTCTCGAATCGGCCTCCACGCGCGTCGAATCTAACCAAAATCAGAACGAATACGTCACAATATGCTAAGGGAACAAAGCCCAAGCGAAAACAATCGAAAAATATCAAAAAACCCCGAAATTAGCAAAACCCGAGCCCCAGGCCCACTTCTCGAAACTCAGAAATTTTTACATCATTAGATTCCTCATCTCCCCACGAGTTTATACATATCAAAAACAGAAGAATCGGAGTTCAATTGGCCCTTCAAATCCTCAATTGTTGCTCTCTTAAGTTCAAGCCTTAAACCACCGTTTTTAGTCCATGATTTCTTAAATTTTCAGTCTAAATTCATGAAATAACTCCATAGGATTGTGTTTTGAGTAAAAAATCCTTACCTTATCGAAGTTCTCTTGAAATCCCTCTTTAAATCCGCCCACAATCCTCCAAGTCCGAGTTAAAAATGAACAAACCCTTCAAGTCGAAACCGCACCTGCGGTCTCAAAATCCACTTTTGCGGTACCGCTTCTGCGGTCACACCCTCCGCATCTGTGGAAATTCACTTAAAGCCCCAATCCCGCATCTCCGGTCAACTTGTCGCATCTGCGACTCCGCAGATGCGGTCCCTACTCCGCATCTGCGGTTCCTGGCATGCCTTCATAAGACCGCACCTGCGTCTCTCTCCTCCGCATCTGCAAGACCGCACCTGCGGTCCCCAAACCGCAGGTGCGAAAATACCTGGAGCAACAGAAAAACCTGCAACACACAAGGCTCAAAACTCCCCGTTAGCCATCCGAAATCACCCCGAGGCTCCCGGGACCTCAACCAAAAGTGCCAACGTATCCTAAAACATCATTCAAACTTGCTCCAATCATCAAAACACCTCTCAAAAAACACTAAAACCATCAAATTACATCGGATTCAAGCCCAAGTTCTTCTAAAACTTTCGAAACACGCATTTGATCAAACCCAACCAAATCACCTCCGAATGACCTGAAATTTTACACACACATCCCAAATCACACAACGAAGCTACCTCAACTCTCGGAATTCCATTCCGACCCTCGGATCAAAATCTCACCTATCAACCGGAAATCGCCAAAATACTGACTTTGCCAATTCAAGCCTAATTCTACAACGGGCCTCCAAAACCACTTCCGATCACACTCCTAAGTCACAAATCACCTAACGAAGCTAACCAAATCATACAAACTCTGATCCGAGCTCATATACAAATAAGTCAACTCTTGGTCAAATCTTTCAAATTCAAAGTTTTCAACTGAGTCTCTTCTTTCAAATTCATTTCGATTTTCCTGAAACCAAAACCAACGATCTACATCAGTCATAATACATCACACGGGGCAAGTCATGCCCGAGAACTAGCGATCAAAGTACAAAAGCTCAAGACGACCGGTTGGGTCGTTACATCCTCCCCCACTTAAACACACGTTCGTCCTCGAACGTACTCAGAGTTGTTCTAAAAGCCAACCAATCGCTGAATAACCTCACCATGCATATACCCGGGGGTGATCCCACGTCACCCTATCTCATATAGGTCCGATAATACCTTTTTAACTGAAATTACACAATCCAGTCTAGCCCATAAATCATAGAACCACATTTTCACTTCCGAACCCATCAATACGATTAGAATTTCACATTTATACTCTGAATAAGCCCGAACAAGCTGTAATAACCCATACCTGCTCACTCAGGTGCAATCACATGATATACCACATAACTCAAACACTTGTAGCGATAACTTCTGATCACAGCAGCTGCGCACAACAACCGAATACCGATAGAAAATCTCTTATCAACTAAGGTCTCATCCCAACACTTTCATATACTGCCAGATATAAATAAAACACACAGTAAGCCATGACTATTCCTCAGGTCAACCATTCATGAAGCCGCTTCTTCTTTGGCAAAGACCATAGCAAATTTCTGAGCCGAACATCGATATTATCCTTCCAACATACTGAAACCGAATCCGTTTGTATAATTAATGATTCCAACGATCTCCTCTAATCCAACACACCACTCTGGTGACATGACACATCAATAGAGGCCTAAGCCACAACTGGCATAATACGCGCACCAATAAGCAACGGTCCGAACATACTCAAATCATGAAAGAAATGACTCGAATGAAAGAGCTGTACCTCAAGCTCACCAGTACCATCACAACACAAGGCTGAGAACCCGTCTCACATCATAGAAATAGAACTCATGAACCTACCCTGAAAGGTCATATCTCCACGTAGCCTCGCTACAATGCGCGTACCT
This sequence comes from Nicotiana attenuata, assembly GCF_001879085.1. Classification (NCBI taxonomy): domain Eukaryota; kingdom Viridiplantae; phylum Streptophyta; class Magnoliopsida; order Solanales; family Solanaceae; genus Nicotiana; species Nicotiana attenuata. The sequence continues at coordinate 10,696 of NW_017670780.1, read as the reverse complement.
ATCCAAACACTGCTCCATATGAAACACCTCAAGTCACTATACTCGAAATCGACAGCCACACACAATTTGATATCTGGAACCAAAGCAAATCATTACACCCACGGTGAAACAAAAAACACACGCCACGCAACTCGATAGGTCATAACCGATACTCCATTCACCGAGCAACACCCAATTACTCTTCCCACTCTACTTCCACTATGAAATCCCGATAGAACCGCACTATATGTGCCCATAACCAACAAATCATAACGTCTCACAACACAGAAAAGCAACTTATAGATCTCCCCGGATCACTAACAAGCTCAATGATGATCAAATCAACCTATCCCTCAACAATACAATTCGGGGCCAACCAAGCCGACTCAAGCTAGAACACGCATCCACATTGGCCTGCCAACGAACTCATCATCAAGGAAACCTGAAGCTGCTCCTTCCACTACTACAACTCCTATCGGAGCCATACGATACGATGCCCGGCACCAAATCAATACCGAAATCCACAACCTCGCCCGGTGACATGCCCGGCCACAAGAAATGCATCCGAAAAGTCCCTCAACACCGAAACTAAATCAATGGTAGAAACCTCTGCACTGACATCCATCTCGAAGGCCCAATTAGGAAAAGCAATCCTTCCCAGCCGTTTGCTGGGTCATTGAAATATAAACCACTCTGCTAGAACATAATCCGACGCACCCCGCCACTCAACCCGTGGCGTTTCCGGCATAGCCCATAGCGCAATCCAGAATAACCCAACACTGAGACAACCAGTCTACACCCCAATATCATATCCAAAATCTAACATACCAAGCAAAGAAAGATCCACTCGGGCCTCCAAATCCTGGTAGTTGCTAAACAGCGCCAATACACACGATCTACAACCACATCATAGTCTGTATATGAGAACTTCCGTCTCCACATCCACACGGCGCATGACTCACCATGTCAGATCCCAATTTCGCCGTCCGAACACATGCACACCTCAATACCCAATCATTCCACGATAGATACCCTAAAATTTCCCTGTGCCACCAAGCAAACCCGAATACCCCCAGTCGATCCAACAAGAAAATGCCGCAATACTACCGAAGTATCATCAGTTTAATCACATTACCCTTTTTCTGAACATATACTATCGTCAAATCACTTCCAATTAGAAATATCATTCCCTTAACTATCTGAGGCTACCCGCTGCTCAAGGGTTTTATGAACTCCCCTTCAGAACTGAGCTGAAACCTAACACACGCAAGTCTCGGTCCTCCACAACATACCGCATATACCATACCATCCGAGGATAACATGAAAACTTTATCTCCCTTCCAAGCCACAGACACCTACGCACTCAACTAGTCGAGAACTTTCCCATTGGTCCCATCTAGAAGAAAAATCACTACACATCCCATGCTCCGCATGCCCGTAGAAAATATACATCCCCAAACCACGGTAAAACCCAACAAGAACTCTCTCCCAATTCCATTTGCACAAACTAAACTGCCAGGACTGAATCCTTCTGACTAGACCAAGCTAGGCAAGCCGTTAAAACCCAAGAGCTTTGCTGCAAAATACCTGTACGAACTCATCACCTCGAACACACACAAAGAATTAATCATATCCTTACCATGCCGATTCGGTCTACTATCAAACTATTCCATCTATCCAAATTTCCTCCTGATTTTTTTTCAACTTGATATTCTCTCTTGCTGTAGCACCATAATTCCTCAACCCGACTCACCATACGAGACCCAAGCATAAAACCACATTGTCTGAGACCCATAAGTAGCTGAATACTCTCTCAAATATTCCCAGAAACACCACATTCCAGAATACTTTACTCTGAAGAACTTCCCGCGAACCTGAATCCGTCACTTTTACCTTCCTGATACTGGTACATAGAATCCCATAATTAACATAGAAATACCACAAATCTGGACCTCTTCCAATGAAAATACAGTTTCTGACCACACACACAACTTTAAAATACCCGATCGTTCTCTGTAGAATCCTGAACATATTAGAGCCATCCTCGCAAATCATTCACCCTTATTCAAACTGCAATTTACCTGACCTAACAAACAGAACCACCCGTGCCTCATTGGCACTCCGATACCGCAGAAAGAAATCCTCATCCCAATACAACCAAGCAACTTCCTGCTCTATGCACCGAGCATTCTTTACCAACAACAACTCTAGACATTCCGTGATTCTCATACCCTATGAAGCATAATATAACCTTTGTCAAAATTTTCCTTTACTCTAGCCATAGCTAATTCACTCGCACGCCCCAAACTGGAACCAACATAGCACCTAACTGTGCAATCAACTGCTCACAGCAGACTCCCCCACTTGGCTCGAAGCCATAGATCAAGATACACTCAATAACTCATAACACTTTTACTCTATTGATGCCACAATACCATAGTGAGATTAAACTCAAATCATTAATAAGTTTGTGAAAACACAGATCATCTAGTACTGTAAATCTTCTACAAATCTCGCATTCATCCCCGCAACAGTTAATCCCACTCTCTTAAGCGACCCGAAATTTCAAATTTCAACACGTACTTTTCAATTACACATGAGATCTTCTAACATACACATAGGGATCACACCACTTCAAAACGCTCCGCAGGAGATAACCCACCTGCTTCGCCTTAATATAACCTTTCTGTATACCTTCCACGTCATAAATTGTCCGCAGTCACTTAGTCTTCCTGAGTCTGAACTCATACCGCAACATGGATTTTACTTCACTCACAACCATAAAACATGAAAATATCCTTCACACGCTCATAACTCAGGGCTATACCTCGAATCACGATAGAATTCAAACACCTAATAGTTCTCTTATCATCCAGCAGACCTTTGTCGTCACTTACAAGTCACGTAAATACATCTCGCAGTACTAACATACTCGTCACATAGCTATCCAGCCGTCACTTCCACTAATAGGGACAACACCGAACATATAAGTTGATGTTATAAACGTCAATACCACACAAGAGGGGGGTGATTTGTGTGGTACCAAATTTTCGCGTTAGAAGAACCTGGTTCTTCTAAGTGTTCTAACTACAGCAGTTTGCGGAATAATAAATGCTGAAAGTAAAGTGCACAGAGATTTTTACGTGGAAAACACCTGGCTCAAAAGGTGAAAAAACCACGACCTACTACTCAGTAGGATTTTCCCAAACTCCACTAAAATCACTGAGCCAAAAACTGAATTTACAAAACTCTTTGTAAACGTAAGGATTAACTCTAATCCCAGTGTAACACACAGCCTCAACTGTTGCGACACTTTCAAGTTAACTCTAACTTGAATACTCAATATACCTATTACAATTGCTTCTATGAAAGCTGAAAGGTACAATATGAAAACCTACTACAATTGAACTAGACTTAGAATAAACACAATGATGAAACTGGTTCTTCTATCTTAGTTCATGTAGCTTCAGACGTGCACACTTGTATCTCGCATATATTGCTTGCAAATCAGACTTGATCTTTTTGCTCTCAAATATGCTTAACTTCTGCTTATGTGCAACCACCTGTAAAAGAGAACAATCGTTATTTTTATAGAGTTAGTAATCAGAGTTTGATAAGAACTCGAATTGTGGATCCTTTGACAATTCGAGTCCAAGAACAACTCTAACTCCTAATCCATATCCTTGATCCGGATATAATTCTCTTTTCATAAGGAGACTTCAACTCCTTATCCTGTATGCAATCTTTTCGATCAATTCAGAAGATATTGTTGCTGATCCTTGAGACTTATCTTCTTCACGCGTATGTCACATGTGCAAGCATATCAACACGGTGTCTCACATGATGGACCTGGTTCAAGACTGAGTTCATTTTGTCAATCTTCAAAACTTCATCTAAACTTGGGCCAACAAATTCCCCTTTTTTGATGATGACAAACTCTGTGCTTTTATTGATCAGAGACCCTGTGGAACTCAGCTTAATTTTCACACTTTAATTTAACTTATCATTAAGGACCAGGTTTAATCAGGTTATAAACATCACATTTTTCAGTAAAGCACAATATCTCTTCCCCTTTTGGCATCATCGAAAAGTTGCATTTTATTAGAATCCCAGATGTTAATTATTACTCATGGCCACTGGGGCAACTGCAAGTGAAAACATGATTTAGTTAATCAATAATCAGCTTCACAGAAATTTAACTATTAGGATCAGAAGTTTCATAGAACAAGAGAAAACAAAGCACATTGTCATTGATTAGGAGATATTTCTACAAAACAGACCACAAAAAGAAAAACAAACATCCAACCATGAGAAAAAAAACAGAGAAAAGTCCCAAATCTGGGTCACTGAAGGAGTTTCTAAACTGGTTCTAGGGCTTGGAGGAACTAGAGGGTTGGGATTGAAGTAGATTAAGCATTGTTTGGAGCATCCCTTCACTCTTTTCTTTTTCCTTTGCTAGCTCATCTTTGAGGCCATTTCTTTCACTTTCCAGTTCAGCAATGCGAGCCTGGAGCCTAGCAATTTCTGCATCTTTTGTTCCGCATTCTAGAACCAATGCCCTAACTTTGCTGTTCACAGGAGTCTTCACGGATGAACCAGGTTCAACTGGGGTTACACTTAACAGATAATCACAAGCCTGTAGAGTTTTGATCCCAAAGTGCTCTTTGCTGGAGGCCATCNTCCAAAGTTAAAAATCGAAACAAAACCCCTTCAAAAATCCCGTGAAGAAGAAGCATATATACATCTGCCCCAGTCCGAAACCGCACCTGCGGTCTCAAAATCCGCTTCTGCGGTCACACCCTCCGCATCTGCGGAAATTCACTTAAAGCCCCAATCCCGCATCTGCGGTCAACTTGTCGCATCTACGACTCCGCAGATCGCGGTCCCCACTCCGCATCTGCGGTTCCTGACGTGCCTTCATAAGATCGCACCTGCGTCTCTCTCCTGCGCATCTACGAGACCGCACCTGCGGTCCCCAAACCGCATGTGCGACAATACCTAGAGCAACAGAAAAACCTGCAACACACAAGGCTCAAAACTCCCCGTTAGCCATCCGAAATTACCCCGAGGGCCTCGGGACCTCAACCAAAAGCGCCATGCATCCTAAAACATCATTCAAACTTGCTCCAATCATCAAAACACCTCAAACAACACTAAAACCATCAAATGACATCGGATTCAAGCCCAAGTTCTTCTAAAACTTCCGAAACACGCATTTGATCAAAAACCCAACCAAATCACCTCCGAATGACCTGAAATTTTACACACACATCCCAAATCACACAACAAAGCTACGACAACTCTCGGAATTCCATTCTGACCCTCGGATCAAAATCTCACCTATCAACCGAAAATCGCCAAAATACTGACTTTGCCAATTCAAGCCTAATTCCGCAACGAGCCTCCAAAACCACTTCCGATCACACTCCTAAGTCACAA